>NC_086009.1:20140000-20440000 GCF_030014385.1 Trichomycterus rosablanca
CTTCCTTCCTTCCTTCCTTCCTTCCTTCCTTCCTTCCTTCTTTATCCTTCCTTCCTTCCTTCCTTCCTTCCTTCCTTCCTTCCTTCCTTCCTTCCTTCCTTCTTTATCCTTCCTTCCTTCCTTCCTTCCTTCCTTCCTTCCTTCTTTATCCTTCCTTCCTTCCTTCCTTCCTTCCTTCCTTCCTTCCTTCCTTCCTTCCTTCCTTCTTTATCCTTCCTTCCTTCCTTCCTTCCTTCCTTCCTTCCTTCCTTCTTTATCCTTCCTTCCTTCCTTCCTTCCATTCCATTTTTCCCATTCCTTCCCGTGCTTTTTGTTCTTTCCTTCCTTCATTTCTTCTTTAATTTCTTTTCTTCCTTCCCTCCATTCCATCCTTCCCATCCCTTTTCTTGCCCTTCCTTCTTTCCTTCCTTCCGTTCTTTCCATCTCTTCTCTCCACCTCTGTTTGTTCCTTCCTTCCTTTACTTCTTTCCTTTTGGTTTTTGTCTCTGTCTTCATTGTCTTCTTACTTAGTTTTATTCCGTTCTGTCCCTGTTTTCTTCCTTAACCATTTTCTTAATTCTCTCGTCCGATGTTTTTATCTTTTTTCGTTCTTTGCGTTTCCTCGGACTTTCCGTCTCGTTCCTGTTTTGATTATCTTCCTTTATTTCTCTCTTTTCTTCCTCTCCTTGTTTTTTGTGCTTCCTTTCTCTGAGGGACACGAACACATAAGTCATTCACTGCAGGGGGGCAGTGTGTGTGTGTGTGTGTGTGTGTGTAGCCTCCCTCTGCAGGTGGCTTGATGTATGGTAGAGATTGGAATCAGAGCCAGAGGGTCACCTTCATCCATCCCCATCTACTGCTGGCTTTGTACACACACACACACACACACACACACACACATACACACGTTCCTCAGCTTTATTACAGTAGGATGGTTTCAGCAGACACTGAGTGGTGTTACAGAATGTTTTACAGTGCAAAAGCATTTAGTGCTTCAGGGATTTGTTTCCTCTCGTCTGATTGGCCAAGCCAGAGAGAAGGAAGCATGTACACGCCGCCTGGTGTAGGGATGTCGTGGGTGATGTTCCAGATGTTCCTGTTCCTTCACTTATAGACTTACAGACACATTTAAGAGCCCTCATCTTTACTGATTATACATGAAAACACGGCAAACATCCTATTGGACGTCATGTTACTGTGGTTTATAATGCGTTCACCTTGATCAGGTGTCCCAATACTTTTGTCTAAACATTTTTACCCGTTTACGATTTTCTAATGGCGCACGCGGCCGACACGAATGCGGATATTTGTGTGTGTGTGTGTGTGGACAGTTCGGGAGCGTGATTGATTGAGGACGCGGCCGAATTCTGCAGCATCAACACACGCGAGACAGATCCCAATCCAAAACCGACCAGCGGGGTGGGGGGGGGCTGGGGGAAGAGAGAGCAAAAAGAACAGCTCACTCCCTCACACACACACATATAAATTATACACAGTGCCAGTGGGGGATGGAGGAATTCAAGTGTATATTTTTTGCAGGAACCTTGAGTGCCGCGCCCCCTCGGGTGCTCCTGCCGGAATGAGCTCTCACTTTGGAGCCACTTTAGCGGGATCACGTCGGGATACGGACACATCTAACACCGTTTCTGTCTCCTGGAAGCCGCCGATGGGATAAGTGTTATGATTCATGTTTGCTAATCTAGAGTTTGGAGTCTTTAGAGAGACGGGGGGAACGTTGTGTGACTCTCTGTACGTGGTGCTGCTCTCTGTATCCGTCTGAAAACCTAGTGAGCTGCCTTACAGGTGAAAAGAAGTGGTGAGCAACTGCACTCGTGTTGGAGGGAATACAGAAATACGATCGGGTAATCGGATATGACTAAATTGGGTGAGAAATTGGGTGCCAAATGCATAAAAAGGCCTCCTCCAGCGATTCCTCCTCCAGTTTGAAGCCTGGTTCTGATTTGTAGCTCTTGATTGATTTGTATTGATCCGTGTTCCTCACCTCGTATATCTGAGTGTAGATAAAATCTGCCTGAGGTGATGAATGGGTGATATAACCTCATCTGGCAACTTACGGTCTGTACGGGTCCCAGAGGGGCGCTGAATGTACCTCTGGGTCGTTTGAAAGGTTAGACGGGCGTGCGCTCGTCGTCGGTTCATGTGGACGAGCGGCGGTTTCAGTTTGTGCATCAATCGATTGGGGTCAGGGTCAGTACCTAAAATCATGAGCCTCAAAACCGTGGGCATTCATATGGAGCCCATCTGAGCACCTCTCTCCACCTTTGGGAAGCTGTTTTACTTATGAGGCTTTGGAGTAGTTCTGTAGGAATTTGTGCCCATTCAGACATAAGATTGTTTAACAGGTCAGGCACTGATGTTGGCACACAGTCGACGTTCTAATTCATATTAAATCCCTTCTGGCAGGACACTGAAGTACCGCTTCTCTTCACCTCACAGCTATAACAACATTTCCACTTTTGGGAAGCTGTTTACTTATAAGACTTTGGAGTAGTTCTGTCGGAATTTGTGCCCGTTCACAGTCAACGTTCCACTTCATATTAAACCCCTCTTTGCAGGCCACTGACGTTCCAATCCATATTTATAAATAAATAAATAAATTATGCACCTTTTGATTAAAATATCAGGACTTCTGTCTAGACGTGTCGTCCACATACTTTTGATCCTACAGCATGTCATAATGCAGCGTTATTCACGTCCCTGTAGAAAGACGCTAGCGCTTAAACACGTCTGTGTACCGTAAGTGTAATAAAATACAAACGTGTGTCCTGTTAGGTGCGTGTGTGTGTGTTTATGATAAGACCGGCGGCGGTGGCGGCGGCCCCTGAGGCTGGCGCGATTGGCCCTCAGAGCCTCTTGTTTCCAAAAGCGCGAGCATCAATAGCGATCGGGGCTGCGGCCGAGCCGAGCGGCGTTTATACTGTGGGATTCGATTACGCCGCGGCCTACCAGGGTGACATTTCATTTGCAGTGAATCACGGGAGCAGAGCCGAGCGGTGCGGCGCCAACCCTCGCCGAATTTAACGCCCGTTTAAGTGTGTGTGTGTTTACGACGGGCGCTGCTCGAAGCGGCGGCTCTACAGATCGCGTCTGTGTTTCGTGTGTGTGTGCGCGTGTGTGTGTGCACGTGTGTGTGTGCGTGCGTGTGTGTGTGATCGCTCTCTCTTATAATCTGATTGAAATCTGATTATCATGTCAGTGCGCTCTCAGCGCTGATCCCAGACCCGGATAGAAACAAGAGGCTGGCATCTGGAAGGGCATCTGACTCAATACAATTTGAGCAATTAAAAGTTAAGGGCCTTGCTCAGGGGCCCAACAGTGGCCAGTTGGCGGTTGTGGGGCTTGAACAAACGTCGAGGGTTCAGGTGGAGAACGAAAGAATTTAAGCTCCGGGACGAGCCGCCACGTCGCCCCTCTGACCTTCAGCTGCACTCGTCTGCACCTTATCAGCAAATCGAGGTGCCAGCGGGCACAGAGACGTCTCTAAACCCCCTGATCTCATTTCCTGTTCCTCAATAGCTTCTGTATGCAGATCCAGTAATGCTGTTATCTCTCCTGTACACACCGCGCACACACACATGAGCGCACATACACACATAACCGCACATACACACACATAACCGCACATACACACACATGAGCACACATACATACACACACGAGGGCACATACACACATGAGCACACATACATACACACACATAACTGCACATACACACACATGAGCACACACACACAAATAAGCTCACAAACACACACATGAGCACACATACACCCAAATAAGCGTACATACACACACACACGAGCACACATGCACACACATGGGGGCACATGCACACACACACGCAGACACACACATTTGCATACACATAAGCGCACACACACACTGGCACACACATACATACATGAAGATATACGCACACATGAGCACACATACACACTTGCACACAAATGCACACACATGCAGACACATACACACTCGCACACACACGGACACACAAGCGCACATACACACGAGGGCGCGCACACATACATGCACGTACATACACACACGCACATATATACACACTTGCACACACACACACGATACACGATACACACGTACATACACGCACAAATGACTACACATACACATGAGCGCACAGACATGCACACACTTGCTCACACATGGACACACACACACTCATACACATGCAGACACATACACACTTGAGTGCACACATGAACGCACATACACACACGAGTGCACACACACACACCCCTCAGGACCCCCAGCTGACAGAACAGAGGTGCTGTTCTTAAGTATTTGGACACGTGGACAAACGTTTTTTTCTCTCCTGGCGAGTTCTTTGTCCTGCTGATCTGGACGATCATCACGTCTCTGTGTCCTCACATCTTCTCCTCCAGTAGATCACGTCCTGGCCGTGTTTATATCTTTGATGTTCAGGCGTGTGTGTGTGTGTGTAGAATCTGTGTGGCAGGTTCATTTCCTGTCATTTCACTCTCCGATAGCGCCGCCGTCTTTATTGCTCTCTTTTTATTCCTGGACATTTAGGGGTGAAGTGTGTGTGTGTGTGTGTGTGTGTGTGTGTGTGTGTGTGTGTGTGTGTGTGTGTGTTAATCACCGCTGATCACATGAATGTTACACAGACCCATAAAACCAGCTCACTCATGAAATTAAAGATCTGAATCTCCATCACATGATTGTTTTTTCACTCATGATTTAGCGTAATGACGCCCTGCTGGTATTTTTGGAGCTCATGGGCGCTCGGGCGGTGCGGTGTGAAGTACTCTCGCCCACTGCTGCTGGGATCTGGGGGTACAGGGTTCGAACAAGCTCGGGCTCAGGTGTCCAAATACTTTTGACCATGCAGTCCATCACTTGACTTTAGATTTCGTGCCCTCGTCATCGTGTTCCGCTCTTCGTGATGTGAGCACAGGACAGGATGTCAGGCGGGTCAGACTAGCGCCTGATCGCGCTCTGGAATTAAACAGCTCGGCTGTCATGGTGTTCAGAGTTCCTGAAGAAGACGATGCCCAGAGTGCCAACCTAACAACCACCCCCCCCTTCCCAATCTTGCGCACACACACACAATGGATAACAAGTGACATAAAGTAGGAGGAACCAGGACTGCCTGTAGCTAGCACTGATCATATATCCGACCAATCACAGCACAGAACCACGGCAGATACATATACACACATACGAACACACATACACACACATGAACGCATATACACACATACAAACGTGCATACACACATACGAATGCACATACACGCATCCGAACGCGCATCCGAACGCGCATACACACACACACACGTACGCGCATACACACATATGAACACACATACACTTACGAACGCGCATAAACACATGAACGCACATACACACATATGAACACACATACACACATATGAACGCACATACACACATAAATACACACATATGAACGCGCATACACACATAAGAACACACATACACTTACGAACGCGCATAAACACATGAACGCACATACACACATGAACGCGCATACACACATGAACGCACACACACACATGAACGCACACACACACATGAACGCGCATACACACATAAGAACACACATACACTTACGAACGCACATACACTTACGAACGCGCATACACACATATGAACGCGCATACACACGAACACACATACACTTACGAACGCGCATAAACACATGAACACACATACACACATATGAACGCACATACACACATAAATACCCACATACACACATATGAACACACATACACACATATGAACGCACATACACACATAAATACCCACATACACACATATGAACGCGCATACACACATAAGAACACACATACACTTACGAACGCGCATACACATATGAACGCACATACACACATGACCGCGCATACACACATGAACGCACACACACACATGAACGCACACACACACATGAATGCATATACACACATATGAACGCGCATACACACATATGAACGCACACACACCTGAACGCACACACACACATGAATGCATATACACACATATGAACGCGCATACACACATATGAACGCACACGCATATGAACACATATACACACATTTGAACGCGCATACACACACACGAACGCATATACACACACACACGAACGCATATACACACACGAACGCATATACACACACATGAACGCACACACACATACACACACATGAACGCACATGCACACACATGAACACACATATGAACAGCCAATCGTGTGTCTGTGTAGGCGTCCGACCGGCCGATAGCAGAGCTATATAGAACGTTTCTATCCCATTTCTCTCGGTGTGATCTTGTCAGGCTTTTCACAGGACTTTGAAATATGTCTGTGGGAATTTGTGCCCATCTGTATAGGTCAGAAAAGCCTCAGTCGACATTCTGGTTCATTCCAAAGCTATTATGCATGTCTGCTCATGTGTTTTTGAGTTTGCTTTGTGTGCAGGGGCACATTCAAGCTTTTTTAATGCCCGTGGTTTTGGAACATCATGACTGACAAGGTCATGGTCAAGCGTCCACATACTTTTGACCACATAGTGTGTGTTTTTGACCTTCACCTGCTGCACAGGAACCTGTAGGAACACCAGCGAGCGAGCAACTGGTTTTGATCCAGCAGGAATAAGCAACAGATACTATTCATCCATCCATCCATTCTTTCACCAGCTTCTCATCCAGCGATCCCATTGGCTGGGATTTAATAGGAAACCGGCCAATCGGATCGATCGCGCAGAGGCTAACAAAGGGAGTTGCCAGGGAAACGCTCTGCGGGAACGGAAGCGGCCAGGAGGAGAGCGTAGCCGTCCAATTCGGCTCGCCTCGCCTTGGCCGAGAACCAAATATCTCTGTCTCTGTGATACACACACAGAATCGATGCTCGCTCACACACACACACACACACACACACACACACACACACACACAGTGAGAAACTGAAATAGAGCTACAGCCAGAGCAAAGAAATCACATCCAAGCTTGAATAAATCTTTCACCTCTGCACAAGTGTGTGTGTGTGTGTATGCACGCACAAATTATGAGCAGTGCCATCAGAACGGGTCAGAAGAAGCTCAGAAGCTTCACGGACTGGAATCCCACTGCCGAACAAATGCACACACAGCATGCACATGAAGCCGCTCTTCTGAGAAGCTCCTCACAAGAATTTGAAGCATGTCTGTGGGAAGTTGCGCCCATTCAGTCAAAAGATGACAGCTTTGATGTTGATGTTCCGGTTCATTCCAGAGATGGTGGGTGAGGCTGATGTCTGTATAGAGCTTTACAGGGTCACAGCAAGGAGCACCAGGAGGAAACTCCACACGTCCGGGGAATCGAACCCATGCCCTTCTTGCTGTGAGACGACTGAACCCTTTTAGCCTCATTCATTAGCTGATCTAACCACTGCTGCAGACCCAGACCCTGACTGACACCCTCTCGTGTGCAGTTGGCAACCGCTTCTTTTCACCTGCACAGCCTGGGTCACACAGAGAGCAGTATGGCGTATGGAGAGTCATGCACCAATCCTTGTTATCCTCCGACCAGCCAGCAGAGGGCACAATTGCAGCAGCGATGATGAATCCCTACAGCCCATCCCCCAGATACGGCCAATCGTGTCCGTGTGGGCACCCGACCGGTCGATAGCTCAGCACTTCTGTTGAAGCTTGACATTGTTGTGCTTCTTGGTATGGATTTGATCTCTGGGTCAGAGCAGGTTTGTCCTCAGGTCTTTCCTCAGACGTTTCCCAGAGTTCTCGATCTCTGGATGAGCCGGACGGCGTTTTTCCTGACCCGCGCTGCGTCGTCCTCAGGCCGTTTCACAGATCTTAGGTTTATCGAACGACCCCTGATCACCTTAAACTCTGCGTAGGCTGCGGATCCGCAGAAGATCTCGATCTCGAACCCGACCGGCTCTCGTTTCTGAAGATGGATGCTCTCCAGAAACTGTTTTGAGTTTTCTCTACATATTTTTCCATGTTTACGTGGCTGCGTGCCAAAAAAAAGAGAAAAAAGAGCCTCATCTGCGCCCGGTCGTCAGGGCCGCTCCTCCCCGAGCGGATGTGCGAGGGCATGTTTTGCTGAGTTTAACAGATTTTTCCCGGCGCTCGCCGCGAGCAATAAAGACCTCGGTGCTCGGCGGCGCTCATTTAAAATAGCGAGCGAGAGAAGTAAAGGAACGCCGGCAGGACCACAGGCCAGGAGAAATCAATAGGAACGCCCACGCGCTCTCCAGAGCCGTCTGGCATGTGAGAAAACCCGACGCTAGCTCGGAGAGCGGCCGAGCGAGGAGGCGAGGGAGGGAAATAAAGTGCATTTATACACTCCAAGCTTTATGAGAAGTTAATCAATCAGTGCCGCTTTCTTTAGTTTGTTGGAGAGCTGGAAGAAAAACTAAGGTCAGCGTTTATGTGACCTGACTAGCGAGCGTTTTTAAAACAACGCTGAGAAAAAGTAGCGCGGCCTCTTGTTCTTGTTCATGTTCTTGTTCTTGACTTCTGCGTTCTGAATTGTTTTGCTTGTGAACTTCTGCAGAAGTTTTAGAAGCTACCCGTGACAATCAGAGCTAACAAAACTAAACAAAAAACTTGGTAACGATTTTTTTAGGGCCTGAAGGGCTCAGAAATTATTGATTAGAAGTTTAAAGGTTTAAATATCGGGACTGTAAGAGAATGATATTTGCCCTGTGGTTGGAAGATATAAACACTGATCAGCCATAACATTAAAACCACCTCCTTGTTTCTACACTCACTGTCCATTTTATCAGCTCCACTTACCGTATAGAAGCACTTTGTAGTTCTACAATTACTGACTGTAGTTCACCTGTTTCTCTACATGCTTTGTTAGCCCCCTTTCATGCTGCTCTTCAATGGTCAGGACCCCCACAGAGCAGGTATTATTTGGGTGGTGGATCATTCTTAGCACTGCAGTGACACTGACATGGTGGTGGTGTGTTAGTGTGTGTTGTGCTGGTATGAGTGGATCAGACACAGCAGCGCTGCTGGAGTTTTTAAACACTGTGTCCTCTCACTGTCCACTCTATTAGACACGCCTACCTAGTTGGTCCACCTTGTAGATGTAAAGTCAGAGATGATCGCTCATCTATTGCTGCTGTTTGAATTGGTCATCTTCTGAACCTTTATCAGTGGTCACAGGACGCTGCCCACGGGGCGCTGTTGGCTGGATATATTTGGTTGGTGGACTGTTCTCAGTCCAGCAGTGACAGTGAGGTTTTTAAGAACTCCAGCAGCGCTGCTGTGTCTGATCCACTCATACCAGACGCTTTTATCCGAAGGGACTTGCAGTACTGTGACGGTATACAGTCTAAGCAATTGAGGGTTAAGGGCCTTGCTCAAGGGCCCAACAGTGGCAACCTGGCAGTGGTGGGGCTTAAACCAGCAACCTTCTGCTTACTAGTCCAGTATCAGTCCAGTACGTCAGTGGCATAATATCTGTCTAAGTAGAGCGTCTAAATAATCTGCACTATGAGTCTGATGTCTGATTAGAATCCTCTCTACTGTGGCAGCTGATCAGGTAGGTATTAGGCAGTAGGCAGCAAGGCAGCTCACTAGATTTTCAGACAGACCCCATGTGTCTAATGAGGCACCCCCCTTCATCATAGCCCAAAATGCCACAAGCACCCACTGCTCTGCTCCTTAACCAGTTTTCTGAGGTGCGTCGTGTTCAGGATCCTCCTTTCTGCACACGCGGCCGTTTTCCTCGTTTCACTTTCATATAAAAGTCAGACTGAACATTTTTCACAGCGCGACAATAAAACACAGACAAGTGAGAGCTTCATTACTCTCAGCAAACAATAAACAATAGAGTTTGTCTGAGGAAGAGAACCCGCATGATTTTTTTTCCCTCTTGTTCCAATATTTCTCCTTCATCTCGTTCCGTGTGCACGTTTTCAATCTCAATATCCGCCTCGCTCGTCATCCAGGCGGTTTAACCAGACGGCGCGGGTGGTCTTCCTCTGTTTCGGTTCCATCTCATTTCTTTCAGACTTACACCTGAAATTGCTGTGAGTTTCAGAAGCAAAGACGAGCCGTGAACGTCCACGTGGACGAGGTTCTTCTAATGGGTAGATGTGAGATCAGGGTGGGTGGAGATTCTTTAATAATAAAGCAAATCAATCACACTGAGATCTGACTAAACAAACGGCACTTTCCTTTTTTATTCTTCATAATTCCTGCCATTCATCCAGATCACATGATCCAAGTAGAAATAGAACAGAATAGAATAGAATTATTATACATTTTGCATGTTGGCAGTAGAGAGAACAGTTACAGTACTCACAAAAATAATTTACACTCTTAATAATACAATTTGCACTCTGCACAAGTTCATATACATGTCTAATTATAAATATTATTTTATTATTTAATAATTTATTATATAATTAAATGTACTGGCGTGGACCAATTTTACATTTGTCCACTCATTTTTAACCCTGTAAATAAATAATTAATAATAAAAATTATTAGGTTCAACAATTCCTAACAATAGGACTGTTCCACAAATCCACACAGATATAATTGTTAGCTGTTTATGAACATTAACTCATAGACATCATGGCAATTTGTGTGATTTATTATTATTATTATTATTATTGTTGTTGTTGTTTTTAAGTGGGTAGAGTTTTTGGCCACTAGTGTTTCTCCACACCAAATATGTCAAATCATGTGTTTATGGTCCACAACCATTTTGGAACAGCAAGGGTCTTCCCCAAACTGTTGGCAGAAAGTTGAAAGCATGTAATGTTTTGATATAAGTAATTGTATAGACTTGATAGCAATTAGTGTGTCCTCATACTTTTGGCTTTATAGTGTATATTAATGTGTGTGTGTGTATATATACAGTATATACGGTATATATATATATATATATATATATATATATATATGTACAGCGTACAGTATAATAACTCTCTCTCTCTCTGGTTCTTTTCATGATTTGCTCTCATTCGTTTGATGAAACGTCAGAAATATCAGGAGTGAAAATGATGAGTTTGATTATTTTAGTGGCAAATAAATAAATCACTTCGTTTCTGAGCGTTAATAAATAAACCGTTTTTCCTCACTCAGTAAATAAATAAAGCAGTAAAAGTGCTCGATCATTCTGGTCAAAAATCCTGAGAAAACATTCATGATTTATGACTTTCAAATCAAAAGTGTAAAATGTCAAATCAAACACACAGAGCGAATGTTCAAGATTAGAAATATTTGTATTTTTTTATTTCTTATTATATATTTCTTATTTGTTATTATATTGTATTATTAATTTTGATGTTATTACTATTATTATTATTATTATTAATAAATATTTCTAGTTATTTTTCTATTGTTATTATATTTTTATTATTAATTTTGATATTATTCTTATTTAGAAACATTAGTATTATTTATTTATTTATTTTTATTTATTTATTACTGTTATATTTTTGATATTATTATTTTAATTATTTATAAATTTTTATTTATTTTTTATTTTATGGTTATTATATTTTTGTTATTAATTTTGATATTATATTATTATTATTTATAATTTATTTATTTTTTTAATTGTTATTATATTCATATTGTTACTATACTTGCTGGTACATGTTTAATTCAGTTTGTACGGCTACGACGCCTACGTGAGCTTGTCATAAACCTACATAAACAATTACTGGATGTGACTGGAAGGGAGGAAAAGCCTGGCGACCTTTACTGCCTGGTTTAGGTTCTTGTGTGAGTGGTGGAGGAACACATAGGGCATAGCGTGATCTTCTCTACAAGAAGTACGGCTGTCTAGTGTAAAGAAGCGGCCGGTAAATTCACCAGCGATCTTCTCAGCAGTTATGTAAGTGACAGTGGAGTTATGTTAGGGAATTGGAAATGACTAAACAAGGAGAATTAAAGAAAACCAATGGTATGAAGGCTTTTTTCCTAACTGGACTCGCTCTGGTCAGCTCCCTCTCCTCCTGCGCTTCGTTCCGAGTAAATGAGGTGGTGATGATGTGTAAAGGCAGCGACCCGAACAGACAAGTTCATGAGACAGTAACTCGGCGCTTCATGTAATCAAACGCAGCCCGACTCTCAATCCGTCTCCGTCACGCGCGTTACACGCCCGGCCTCTGTGGAACGACCCGGCGCGCTCCACCGTCCCGCCGACGGAAGCTGATTGGGTTCGGGGCGACCCCGCGGCCTCGGCGCAGGGCCTAGTTGAGTGGAGCTGCTCGGCTGGGGACGTGAACAAATCACCTCACAACTGGCCTTAATGGAAGACATCCATCAAAGGTGACATGAGGCTAAAAAAAAAAACGAACCAAGAACCTTTTGATGGCGGCGTATCCGATCCGATCCCACTGCCTGTATGATCCAGGATGGCATAACGTCAGTGAACCTGGTGAGCGGGCAGCGCAGAACTGACCTAACACGGCTGATTTTCGTGAAGGACCCGGCGCTGATGCCTTTGTAGAGTCGTAATTAAAACCTCTTTAACCTTTTGATTGATACTCGGAGACGTAACCGAACACCCGGCTCTGCTCCTCTGTACAAAGTGAAACGAACAAACGTACATCAGGAACTTTTAGTTTTTATCTTAACAGAGCTGGTTCCTATTTATAAAAGCCGAGCTACATTACCTTTCACTTTTAATTAAAGCTGCACTGATCACTGAATGAGAGCCGCCGTGGAGATGGTGAATCAGTCCGTGTAATAATGTAAGTGTAATAATTCAGTAATTATGAATCCTGTCTGTGTTGTAACCTGGAGGACGTGGAACTGAGGAGATGTTATAATTAGGGTGCTTTTAATCCTCCTGAATAAGAACCAATTATTTCGACCTGATTAATAAATTCTATTGATTATTGTGTAAAAGACAAAGCGCCCTTCAATCAGCAGTTTATTTTTATATTTTGAATGTTTTTATATTATTTTTATTATCACAATTATTATTATTATTGTTATTATTATCATTATTATTATTGTTATTCTTTTTATTATTACAGTTAATATTATCACAGTTATTACATTTATTATTATTATTATTAAAATTATTATTATTATTAAAAGTATTGTTATTATTACTATTATTATTATTAAAAATATTGTTATTATTTTTATTATTAGTATTACAGTTAATAATATTATTATCATAGTTATTATTATTATTATTATTTTATTCATACAGTATTATCATGTCAGATTTTAATACGTAAGAGTTTAAAGCTTCAAATCCGTCAGTGTGTAATTCTTCTGATTCATTTCTGACCGATCGGCTGGTCCCGCCTGGACGCTGAGGTAGCTGATTATACTCGGGATGGATAAAGAACAGACGCAGGAGTAAACACACACACACAGAGGAAAACATGAAGCATGATTGAGAGACAGGATGAGGATGTTAAGCATGACTCCTGGCCTCGTCTGTTTTAATAAATCATGTTTAAATCTCAGTACGTTTTATACGACACGCCCTGTCCCCCACAATCCCACTGATTTAGACCCGCTGACTGTTACGAGGCACTTTCAGTGACTATAACAGACGCACTTCCTGTTCAGGACGCCTGCCGAAATAAATCCTTTGTAGAGTCTGATTGATGTTCCGGGCGAGTCCAATCCCTAATAATCCCACGATGCCAACTGTTACACGGGCGACTGTTTGTAGGTACAAGAACACTTCTCTTTATTAAAAAAAAGTCTAGATCAACCGGTGCGCCCTGAACAAAAGACAGGACGAGACGTCCTATTTTATTTTGGAAAGGTTCTGCTTAGCAAACAGGCGTAAACCGAATAAGAAAGGAATTAAAAATCTCTCTGATGGAGATTCTGGTGTCCCGTGTGAGGAAGCAGCACAATCACGCCGTCTGATCAGCGGGACACCCTAAAATAGAGCCATTTTTCGCCTGGGGTAATGTGGATTTATTACGTTTATTAAATTCCCCTACATAAATTAGAATTACCAGCATCAAGCTGCTGATCCGAACGTGGTGGCATGAATTATTGATTCCCCAGCAGCCTCCCACAAATCCAGCCCGGCGCTGGAAATAAGACGCCGCAGAATTACGGCTCGGAATAATGAAGGCCGTTTCGGAAGGGCGCAAAACCTTCTTTTAAGACTTATTAATATTCATTAATAGCTTCTGTCAGAAGTCCGGCGGAGTGATTCATTATTCGGGTTTGATGTATTAAGTGCTTTTTGATTTATTGACGCTGCGCCGAGCTCGGGGTTTGAAAAGGAAGACGAAAGACACAACCTTAAACCTTGTAGGTGCCCAGGTCTTGTAGGCGCCCCCTATCTGGCACGATCGGCAGTGCAGACAGTGCAGTGGACAACTTGTCTAGTGGATGGACTACAAAGTCTTTGACGCTGTCTAAGGACCCTGGTTAGTATCCTGACGTGCTTGTACAGAAGTGGGGGAACGTGGAGATCACCGCATGACTCTCCATGTGCAAGACTGGTCCCACACACACATCTACAGAAGTACAGGCGAATAGGAAGGGGTCGGTGGACCATGGACGGGTTCAGAGGGAGCGTTTGTCAGGCAGATATACCCTCCTCAGATGCCAGCAGGGTCCCCAGTAGCAGAGGAGTAGTTGACTACTGAGACTTGCTTAGTCTGGCCTGTTTTTGTCTCTCGAATCGCAGTTTCCTACCTCTGATATCCATCAAAGTGATTTTACCTGCTTTTAGCGTCTTTAAATCCACAAGCCCTCCAGTAGGTTACAAAATACTGTACACAATGTTTTTAATATCCTGATCAATATATATGAGGCGCCAATACATTTAATATACGTTTTTACAGGGGGCAGCACATAATGGTCTGTTTGTTTAAGAAGCTTTAATATTTATTTATTTACACAGTGTGAAGAAGGAAGCATTAAAATCTTGCCAGCATTGCCAGGACAGCGAACCTGCAGCTAAAAGCAGAAACACACGCCGAGAATCGCGGCTCGTTTATTAATACATTCGCTGCCGCATGAATCACCCGGTCCTCGGGGAGGGGTGTGGGGAGGGGTGTGGGGAGGGGTGCTCGTCCGTACCCGTGCTATCTGCATTAGCGCACCTGAAGGGAGTGATGACACCAGTCGAAATCGCCCGCGTCTCTTTAATCAGCCCGAGCTAAACGCCGTACAAGACAAATCGACGAGCGTGATGCCAGCTGGCCTGGCAGGGGCCCCGGTGCTCAACGAG
This sequence comes from Trichomycterus rosablanca, assembly GCF_030014385.1. Lineage (NCBI taxonomy): Eukaryota > Metazoa > Chordata > Actinopteri > Siluriformes > Trichomycteridae > Trichomycterus > Trichomycterus rosablanca. The sequence goes on from NC_086009.1 coordinate 20,155,196, forward strand.
GGAAACGGGAAACACGTTGGCACCGCGGATTGTTTGTGGTGGCACGTCTGAGGAACAAACGGTGCAGATGTTTTCTTACTCTGATGTTTTCCTTAGGGACGAAAACATTGTGTTTATTTATTCATTGGTTGATCTTTGGAGTCAGTCCGTCCCGTACAGACATGCCAAACCTTCAGGATCATGCTGAAGCAAATAATTTAAAATGGTCCAGTCTGAAAGCTCCGCGTGTATCTGTGTTTATCTGGATTTTCCTCCCTGTTTCACTTTTAAACTTGTGTTACAGCTCGAGGTTTTCAGAAATTGTGAGAATCAGAATCAGCTTCTCTCAGAGTCTAAAATGCTTCTGGTTGAAAATAAAGCTTAACGTGGTTTAATGCAGTAAAAGAAGGAGACAGGAGCACTAAACTTCTCTTCATTATTACTGCTCATAAGTTCCTCCACTAATCACATTCCTCACTCGCTGTTTTACTACAATAAGTCACGCTAAGCGTCGTTCGTACGGCCTGAGTCGCTTTTACTGCGTTGTATCAAACAGTTTGTTTCATTGTAGGAGCTTTGTGACTTATTGTACAAAAACAGCAAGTGGGAAGAACTTTTGAGCAGTAATAATGAAGAGAAGTTTAGTGCTCCTGTCTCCTTCTTGTACTACATTAAACCACGTTAAGCTTTATTTTGAACCAGAAGCGTTTTAGACTCTGGGAGAAGCTGATTCTGATTCTCACAATTTCTCAGAAGCTCGAGCTGTAACACAAGTTTAAAAGTGAAACAGTGAGGAAAATCTAGATAAACACAGATACATGTGGAGCTGTAACACTGGATCTGATGCTTATTTTACACAAATGCATTCACACGCTGATGTGCTGAGCAAAGCAATTTGGACACGTTTAATATCCACACATGCTTAAACAACCACTGCGTAACCACTAAAACTCAGAAGCTTGAAGTCTCAGCACTGGCTGGCTAGTGTGTTTTATCCGTTGGCTTGGGTTTTTCATAAGGAGGACCACTGTACTCTCTACGTTTTCCTCCACCACACATTCAGCACCTCGGCCGAACTGTAGACAGCGCTGTTGCAGCAGAGAGGCTCAATTAATATGATTTTCACTTCCTCCCGGCTAAAATATTAAACTGCTGCGTCGCCTGAAGTCGCTCGTAATCACATAATTGCAGCACATTGTTATTATTGTGTATTATTTATGTACTGTATTATGTAGGATCATCGTCTTGTTACCGCACGAGTCTGAGAGCTTTAATTAAAAGTGGGCGATGTGATTTATTAAATACAAGCATTATTTTGGCTGTTTATTTTTTACTCCGTTCCATTAGGGAGCGAGTCCGGCGGCTGATACGGCGCAGAGTAAAACGTACGGCGTTTTTATAGCTCCGTTTAAAGCTGGCTGTGTTTTCATTCAGAGTCTGTTCAGACTATAAAATGCGCCGCTTGCTGAGAGGAAGATCGATACACACGTACAGCGCTTGAGTGTATAAATCACATTAAAGTGGCCTCATTCATAATGTTTCTACCAGCTTTTAAACTGCACTTCAGAGACCCAGACTCCAACGCTTCTGTTCGTTTTTGTCTTGTTTGTGTTTCTTCTTGCTTTGTTTCTCAGCGTTTGTTGCTGTAGTTCTTATTTCAGAGCTCAGTCAGAGCTGAAATATTTTTCCAAGTTCATTCTTATGAATAAATCAGAGGCTTTTGTTTGTTTTTTTTATTTTTACCATCATATTATTATTATTACTGAGCTTTTACTCCGTGCCTATTGTGAGAGATGAATAACGGTCCTATAATAATGACACGAGTGCCGAAATAATATTAAAAGACATTTCTGGCAAACACTAAAATAAATTTTCTAGATATCTTTGAGAACATTGTAATAATGTCATAGGGTTTTGTTGTTATTATATTAAATGATGTGGGAACTTGTGAGCAATAAGGGTTTAATAAAGTTACTGGTGCCCCGTGTGAGGAGGCTGTGCAGTCGTACTGGGGTTATTGGGACAGAGCTTTGGTTTAATCTGGATTATTATTATTATTTTTAAATTAGAACCAAGACCAAACTTTGACGCGCACAACAAATGTAATTCAACCCAAAACTACGCGCATGAACCATTATAAGGAGGAGTGGCGGTTCAGATAGTTCAGCATGTTAACTGCAAGTCATTTCATTCATTCATTGTCTGTCTTGCCACTGCTTTATCCTGGTCAGGGTTGCGGTGGGTCTGATTCATTGGGAGATAACCAGGAAACACCCCAGACATGTCACCAGTCCATCACAAAGCACACACACACTTAGGGCAATCTCAAGTCTAGGACTCATCATCAGGCTTCTTTACCGATCGTTTATATCTGTCGTTTACTAAGCATGACCTTTGTTTTCCAGCAAATTCTATGGACAAAAGTATTGGGACGCCCCCTTCAGTTTTTGAATGTGTGTGTAATAAATCTGTTATTACATGCTTGGAACTTTGCAGCAGCAGTTTAGGGAAGGCCCTTTCCTGTACCAGCACAAAGCAGCTGTATAAAGACTTGAAGAAAAGCTTAGTTTAAATTAAAGACACTCCAGTGTCCTGCACAGGGCCCCAACCTCAGCACCACTCAACAGCTCTGAGGCTTTCTTGACCAGCCATACACATGGGCACAAATTCCCACAGACACAGACAATTAAAACTCTTGTGACAGGCGTTCTTAATAGAATGGCTGTTGTTCTAGCTGAACAGATCACAGAGGTCACTCAGTTTCAATGAAATGTCTGACATGTTCATTTAAGGTGTCCAATTAATTTTGACCATATAGTGGACATTAAATGCATTTCTGTGTCCATACAGACTGATTCTTTCTCTCTCTTTCTTTCACAGCATGTCCACGAGGTACCTACAAGATGTCCTCCCAGCAGCAGGAGTGTTTGCCGTGCCCGGCTCGCAGCCTGGCCGAGGAGGAAGGCTCGGTGCTGTGCGTGTGCGAGGACGGTCACTTCCGGACGACGCTCGACCCCCCGTCCGCACCGTGCACGCGTAAGTGAATCTAGGAGAGAGAGACGCACAGAGAAAAAACAAACTGATAAACCTCGTCCATCACGGTAACCGCTCCTGTCGGCGCGCGCGTGTTCCGCTATCGGCTACACCATCCCATCGATCGTCTTCTTCCCTTTGTTTATGGTGGCGGCACAACAGTCAGTGGCAGAAGGTTATCTCTGTCTTATCGTACGGCCAGAAGACACAAAAATAAATAAATATATAAATAAAAAAGCCTCGAGTGCTTTACGGGCTGAATAAGTTCTCTGCGTCTCGGCTGAACGCGGAGCAGTGATAAATTTTATAGCATCGTAATTGCACTTTTAATTACAGTATCGATTTCGGCCTGCTTTTATATCTCCACCAGGGCTTGAGATAGCATTTATAAAGGCACAATTACTCCAGAAATTACCTTATCGATCGTGTAATTACTATTGTTAGCGCCCAACGCAAATCTACTATAAGAGGATAGAAAGGACGGCGGGAAGTACAGACAGGGAGAGTCACGACACAGAATAAGGAAATGAATAGAGTTCGTGCTTAGGGTCAGTGAGGTATCGGACTAGTAATCGGTAGGTTGCCTGTTCAAGCCCCACCCTTGCAGAGTTGCCGCTGTTGGGCCCCTGAGCAAGGCCCTTAACCCTCAATCGCTTGAATCGAGTCCAGTCTCAATCGTAAGTCGGTTTATATTTGTGCATTTTAATAATTAAGAAGGTGTCCAGGTACTTTTGAGTGCTTAAGGTATTGGCGCTGCCACTGTTGGGCCCCTAAGCAAGGCCCTTAACCCTCAATCGCACAAATCGAGCTTAGTCTCAATCGTAAGTTGCTTTGAAGGTGTCCAGATACTTTTGAGCAGTTGAGGTATTGGACTAGTAATCGGGAAAGTTGCCTGTTCAAGCCCCACCACTGCAGAGTTGCCTCTGTTGGGCCCCTGAGCAAGGCCCTTAACCCTTGAACACTCAAATCGAGTCGAGCCTGTGGGAATTTGTTTCCATTTGCACCAAAGAGCATTTTAATAATTAAGAAGGTGTCAAGGTACTTTTGAGTGCTTAAGGTATTGGCGCCGCCTCTGTTGGGCCCCTGAGCAAGGCCCTTGACCTTCAATCGCTCAAATCGAGTCGAGCCTGTGGGAATTTGTTCCCATTTATTCAAACGAGCATTTTAATAATTAAGAAGGTGTCCAGATACGGTTAAGGTATTGGACTAGTAATCAGAAGGTTGTCTGTTCAAGCCCCACCACTGCAGAGTTGCCGCTGTTGGGCCCCTGAGCAAGGCCCCTAAATCTCAGTTGCTCAAGTCAAGTTCAGTCACAGTCGTAAGTTGCTTTGGATAAAAGCCTCATATATAGTTCATTCACAATTGTAAGTCTGCTAAATGCTGCAAATGTGAACGTAACTGTGGGAACTTGTGCCCATTTACTCAAAAGAGCATTAGTAAAGTCAGGCATTTGATGCCTCAAATTTATACCAAAGTTGCCGCTGTTGGGCCCCTGAGCAAGGCCCCTAAACCTCAGTCGCTCAAGTCGAGTTCAGTCACAGTCGTAAGTTGCTTTGGATAAATGCCACAAAAGTAAATGCCTGTGGGAATTTGTGCCCATTTATTGCTCAGTGGAGTCCCAAAGTCAAAAAGACAACCCTGCTGAAACAGGAAAGGGCCTTCCCCAAACTGTTGCCACAAACTTGGAGACATGTTTATTGTATATCATTTATCATTTCATATTATTTATAACACGTCTTTTAACTCTGTGTGGGACTAAAACACCTGAACTGATAATTATGAAGGTGTCCAGATACTTTTTGAGTGGTTAAGTTAAGCTAGTAATCAGAAGGTTGCCTGTTCAAGCTTTACGTTTATATCTTTATGTGTATTTTATGTTTCAGGACCGCCGTCGTCTCCACGGGATTTGATCTACACCCTCAAGCAGTCCACCCTCATCCTAGAATGGGCGCCGCCGTCCGACCCGGGTGGCAGAGCCGACCTGGGCTACAGCGTGGAGTGCCGTCGGTGCGTCGCCGGCCCCCGCGCCCACTGTGAGCCGTGCGGCGCCAGCGTGGGCTTCGTACCCCAGCAGAGCGGCCTGAGCGGGCGCACCGTCACCGTGCTCAACCTGCTGCCCAACTCCAACTACACCTTCACCGTGGAGGCCAGGAACGGCGTGTCCGAGCTTCTGCCCGACAAACGTTTCACCGCCCACGCCAACGTCTCCACCAGCCTGGCAGGTAAGAGAGCGAGATTACTCGCTGATCTGTGTCATCTCTAAGTAGAGTGTCTAAATAATCTGCCTCATGAGTTCAATATCAGTTTAGGATCCTCTCTACTGAGGCAGCTGATCAGGGAGGCAGTAGGCAGCAAAGGCAGCTCACTAGGTTTTCAGACAAGACCCATTGTGGACAAAAGTATTGGGACACCTCTGGAACTATTATTGCTAAAAAATGTATGATGTTTGTCGTGGTTTTGGATGCAAGGACGTCTTTAGATATTATTTTTCTTGACAACAGATGGGATGTGGACACACACACACACATACACACACACACTGCATGAGTTACTCTACATCTGTATGAGCTGGCATCAAAGTCTTTGTATAATATATGTGTGTGTGTGTGTGTGAGACTAAGTGAGAAGGGCACCAGCAAGGGGTTTTGGCATTTCGGTATCTTCAGAGGCCGTAGCCTGGTGGGTTCAGATCTCTGTGGCGCCCTCAGGGGCCTCCACAGGGCCACGGCTGCCCGAAGGGGCAGAGAAGCACGGAGGGGGGGTGATGGCACCGGATGAAGGGCGACCTGGCGAGGTAGCTGGTTTGGTGATTTTATTTGATTTTTTTAAGGCTACGAATGAAGTCCAGAGTCCTACAGGCGTGACTTTATACCGGTTGAATAGTGGTGTGTGCAGCACCACCTTAAAATGCTCTACTGTCTCTGGTACGTTCTGATTGGTGGGTTCAGATCTCTGTGGCGCTCTCAGGGGCCTCCACAGGGCCCGAAAAGGGCAGAGAGGCACGGAGGGGTGCGATGACACCAGATAAAGGGCGACCTGGTGAGGTAGCTGTATTCAGGGTTTGTGTGATGTGAGGTTTTAAGTCTACACATGAAGTCCAGAGTCCTACAGGCATGACTTTATACCAGTTGAATAGTGGTGTGTGCAGCACCACCTTAAAATGCTCTTCTGCCGCTCGTGGATTCAGAGCTCTGGCGCTCTCAGGGGCCTCCACAGGGCCCGAAAAGGGCAGAGAGGCATGGAGGGGGGATGATGGCACAGGATGAAGGGTGACCTGGCGAGGTAGCTGTATTCAGGGTTTGTGTGGTGTGAGGTTTGAGGTCCAGAGTCCTACAGGCATGACTTTATACCGGTTACATAGTGGTGTGTGCAGCACCATGTTAAAATGCTCTACTGTCGCTGGTACGTTCTGATGGAGCGCTAGAACGGATCTCGTCCTGCATCGTCGTGTAAAGCTCCGAATAAATCCCGCACCGTCTCTTTGTTCTAAACTTCAAACGGAAGAGAACGAGAGATCGGAGACGGAGACGGAGGGACGGCTCACGGTTCGCTTTGATCATCCCCGATACGGCTTCATTAGAGCGGCCTGGATACGTCCGGGTCCGGACAGACGCGGGTTCGGGAACTCTGAACCACTTTAAGTTTGTCGATGGATCTGATGAACGTGAAGGGAGACGTGAGGGTTTTTTTCGGGATGTTCTGGTGCTGATGGAGATGTCGGGTCTCGGTGGGGGATTCGGATTGACGGGCTTCGAGTGCAGCAGCATCGTTAATCGTGTCGTAATCAGAGCGGCGGGAGATGTCACACACACACACACACACACACACACACACTAATCCATCAGCAGTCACTTTGACGTGATGGATCGGTGCGCTTCCGAAACGACGCCGAACAAACAAGGTACGACAGATAATTAGACGAACTGACAACCGCGTCGTTACAGTTACCACAGGAAATGTAATCATCAACCTACAGTGTCACTATTTCTCTCCTAAATTCCTTTTTCTATACACTGTCCAGTGTGTCACCACCTGACCGTGAGCCTGGTAGACATTCTGACCCAAATCTGTGGCCATTATTTCGGCTATAACAGCCTCTACTCTTCTGGAAAGTCTTTAAAGTTTGTTAACGTGTATCTGTGGGAATTTGCGTAGTGGTTAAGGTCCTGGACTAGTAAATAGAAGGTCGCTGGTTCAAACCTCACCGCCGTCAGGTTGCCACTGTTTGGACCCTTGAGCAAGGCCCTTAACCCTCAATTGCTTAGACTGTGTACTGTAAATCACTTTGGATAAAAGCATCTGCCAAACTTTGACCTGTCCAGGCTGTTTCCTACCTTTCGCCCAGTGAATCAAACCCACTGCGACCCTGACCAGGATAAAGCACTTGATAAAAATGAAATTCAGTGGAAAAATCAAAGCAATATTTATTTTTTTGTTTATGCAAAGTGGTGGAATATTTTTAATTAAATCCAGTCTTTAATTATGTAATAAATGTTGTACCCTCTGTTTTCCTCCGTTTTCCTCTGTTCTGTCTCTCTAGCGCCCTCTCAGGTGAGCGAGTTGCGAGCGGAGAAGATCGAGCAGCGCTCCGTAACTCTGGCGTGGAGAGAATCCGCCAACCCCAACAGCAGCCGGACGGAGTACGAGATCAAATACTACGAGAAGGTACTTCAGCCGCGCCACGTCATTCTGATCGTAAATTCATCCTCCTTTAGTCCCGGAGAACATCTGGGATGTGGACAGATGTGCACACGCTGTTGTTTATATAATCTGCTCTAGTGTAATGAGATCAGACCGGGTTTACGGAACCGTGGATCCATCGAGAAGTCAGAAATATCAGTCGTGGTTTAACTCGAGGTCTGTCGTTCCCTTACAGATAAAGTAAATGATCGTAGATGCATGAGGCAGGTGGATTTGCTGTTTTTTTTTTAAATTCTTGCTTTATCTCAGAGCACATGGACACAGTACCAACACAACATCTGGAGAAGATGCCTGATTATTGTTCTAGTAGGAACGCGAGAACATCTGGAGAACATCTGGTGAAGATGAGTGCTTATAGTTCTAGTAGGAACACAGAAACATCTGGAGAACATTTGGTGAAGATGGGTGGTTATGGTTCTAGTAGGAACACAGAAACATCTGGTGAAGAAGCCTTATTGTTTAAGCAGTAGTAGTGGAGAAACATCTGGTGAAGATAAGTGCTTATAGTTCTAGCAGGGTTATCTGGAGAACATTTGGTGTAGATGAGTGCTTATGGCTCTAGCAAGAACACAGAAACATCTGGTGAAGAAGCCTTCTAATTGTTTAAGTAGAAATGCAGTACTAGTGGAGAAACCTCTGGTGAAGATGAGTTCTCATTGTTCTAGCATTAACACAAACATCTGGAGAAACCTCTGGTGAAGATAATTATAGTTCTAGAAGAAAAACAGAAACATCTGGAGAACATCTCTTGAAGATGAGTGTTTATATTTCTAGAAGGAACACAGAAACATCTGGAGAAAAAGCCTGATTATTGCTCTAACTGGAACACAAACATCTGGTGAAGAAGCCTCCTTATTGTTCTAGTAGGAACACAAAAACATCTGGAGAAAACTCTGTTTGTTGAAGATGAGTGCTTATAGTTCTAGTAGCAACACAAACATCTGGAGAAACCTCTGTTGAAGATGAGTGCTTATAGTTCTAGAAGGAACACAGAAACATCTGGTGAAGATGTTTGCTTATTGTCCCAGCAGGAACATGGTACCAGTGCAGAAACATCTGGTAAAGAAGTGTGCTTATAGTTCTAGCATTAACACAGAAACATCTGGAAACATGTGGCGAAGATGAGTGCCTATAGTTCTGAACCGGAACATCAGCTGAGGCTTTCTTGACCAACATCAGTGCCCAGCCATACAAATGCTTTATTATCTGAATGGGCACAAATCCCCCCACAGGTCTTGAGTATTCACTGGATTTCCCACTGTAAGACACTACAGTCAGTACCAGTATACAGTGTATCACAAAAGTGAGTACATCCCTCACATTTCTGCAAATATTTTATTATATCTTTTCATGGGACAACACTATAGAGATGAGACTTGGATATAACTTAGAGTAGTCAGTGTACAGCTTGTATAGCAGTGTAGATTTACTGTCTTCTGAAAATAACTCAACACACAGCCATTAATGTCTAAATAGCTGGCAACATAAGTGAGTACACCCCACAGTGAACATGTCCAAATTGTGCCCAAAGTGTCAATATTTTGTGTGACCACCATTATTATCCAGCACTGCCTTAACCCTCCTGGGCATGTAATTCACCAGAGCTGCACAGGTTGCTACTGGAATCCTCTTCCACTCCTCCATGATGACATCACGGAGCTGGTGGATGTTAGACACCTTGAACTCCTCCACCTTCCACTTGAGGATGCGCCACAGGTGCTCAATTGGGTTTAGTCCATCACCTTTACCTTCAGCTTCCTCAGCAAGGCAGTTGTCATCTTGGAGGTTGTGTTTGGGGTCGTTATCCTGTTGGAAAACTGCCATGAGGCCCAGTTTTGGAAGGGAGGGGATCATGCTCTGTTTCAGAATGTCACAGTACATGTTGGAATTCATGTTTCCCTCAATGAACTGCAGCTCCCCAGTGCCAGCAACACTCATGCAGCCCAAGACCATGATGCTACCACCACCATGCTTGACTGTAGGCAAGATACAGTTGTCTTGGTACTTCTCACCAGGGCGCCGCCACACATGCTGGACACCATCTGAGCCAAACAAGTTTATCTTGGTCTCGTCAGACCACAGGGCATTCCAGTAATCCATGTTCTTGGACTGCTTGTCTTCAGCAAACTGTTTGCGGGCTTTCTTGTGCGTCAGCTTCCTTCTGGGATGATGACCATGCAGACCGAGTTGATGCAGTGTGCGGCGTATGGTCTGAGCACTGACAGGCTGACCTCCCACGTCTTCAACCTCTGCAGCAATGCTGGCAGCACTCATGTGTCTATTTTTTAAAGCCAACCTCTGGATATGACGCCGAACACGTGGACTCAACTTCTTTGGTCGACCCTGGCGAAGCCTGTTCCGAGTGGAACCTGTCCTGGAAAACCGCTGTATGACCTTGGCCACCATGCTGTAGCTCAGTTTCAGGGTGTTAGCAATCTTCTTATAGCCCAGGCCATCTTTGTGGAGAGCAACAATTCTATTTCTCACATCCTCAGAGAGTTCTTTGCCATGAGGTGCCATGTTGAATATCCAGTGGCCAGTATGAGAGAATTGTACCCAAAACACCAAATTTAACAGCCCTGCTCCCCATTTACACCTGGGACCTTGACACATGACACCAGGGAGGGACAACGACACATTTGGGCACAATTTGGACATGTTCACTGTGGGGTGTACTCACTTATGTTGCCAGCTATTAAGACATTAATGGCTGTGTGTTGAGTTATTTTCAGAAGACAGTAAATCTACACTGCTATACAAGTTGTACACTGACTACTCTAAGTTATATCCAAGTTTCATGTCTATAGTGTTGTCCCATGAAAAGATATAATGAAATATTTGCAGAAATGTGAGGGGTGTACTCACTTTTGTGATACACTGTACCTCTAAAACGTTCCACATGTGTGTGTTGGTTTTTCAGGAGCAGAAGGATCAGAGCTACTCCACGGTGAAGACGGCGGCCACCAGGATCAGCGTCAACAACCTGAAGCCGGGCACCACCTACGTCTTCCTGATCCGTACCTGCTCCAGTCCTGCTCCTTCCTCCCTCTCGTCCTCGTCCTCCATCGTCTCCTCCTCTTCCTCCTCTCCGTCTTCATCGCCGTCTAACGTATCCTCGCCCGTCATGCCGTCCGTGCCGCCTCCACCCGCCCCGCTGGATTACGGGGCGTACAGCACCCCACTGGAGCTTCAGACGCTGGGCGAGCGTGAGTGCCGCACACACTACGTTTCCCTCGCGCGTACGGGCATTGAGAAACGTACCTACCTACTGAGCGGTCAAAAGTATCTAGACACCCTTTCTAATTCATTTTGAAGGCTTTGTGGCTGTATAAAAGCAAATCCCCACAGTCGTGTTCCGTAATCTATGCCCAGGCTTTCCCAACGGGGGAACGAGTACTGTTTTTATTCTCATGGTTTTGGAATGAGATGTTCAACAGCCATGTATACAGACACAGCTGGAACATGAGTGCTACTGTTCACAGTCAAGCGAGCTTTGCTTTTGCATTAGGCTGCCACGCTGATGTAAATCTCGCTCGGCTGTGAACAGTGTCATCCGTGTTCCGGTCAGCTCATACTAGCTCTGTTTATATGGGCACAGAGAAGTCAGCGAGCGCGGTCAACCGAAATCACCGATGAGGAATTAGAAAGCCGTGCCGCAAGGTCACATGACATGAAATGAAGCTGCTGTAGGCTGTGTGTGTGTGAATAAGTCATTCATTGTCTGTTTTACCACTGCTTTATCCTGGTCAGGGTCCCGGTGGGTGCAATTCACTGGGCGAGAAGCAGGAAACACCCCGGACAGGTCGCCAGTCCATCACAGGACACACACACACACACACACACACACCTAGGGATTTAAGGATCTCCAGTTATCCTGACTGCGTGTCTTTGGATTGTGGGAGGAAACCGGCGCCCGGAGGAAACCCACACAGACACGGGGAGAACATGCAAACTTCATACAGAAATGACCCAGACCGCTCCAGCTGGGAATCGAACCCAGGACCTTCTTGCTATGAGGCGACAGTGCTACCCACCAAGCCACAGTGCCGCCACAGTTGCGGAAATCGTACATTTCAACAGTGTGTGATGTTTTGGTGTCCACATACTTTTGAACACACACGTTCACAAACACTGAGATGCAAACAAGCTTTCAAACATTGACAGGCATGCACACACACACACTTACTCACACACACACTTGCGTAATATGTCCTCATAAATACACACCAAGGGCGTTTTTGACACTCTTGTTCTGACAGTCGCAACTGAGCCACAACACACACACACACACACACACACACACACACTTCAGCTCAAATATTTGTCCAGCAAGCTTGCACTCAATTGCTAGTCTATAAACATAAGTAAGTGTGTGTGTGTGTGTGTGTGTGTGTGTGTGTTGGGGTAAGTGGGGAGTGTGTAGGCATCAGCTGGTGCAATCTGTCAGGCTTCACCACCTTTACAAAGTAGTTACCGGCATCCACTGCCATGCATACTAACCACGACTCCTCTCTTCCTTACCCCCGTGTGTGTGTGTGTGTGTGTGTGTGTGTGTGTGTGTGTGTGTGTGTGTGTGTGTGTGTGTGTGTGTAAGCAGTGGCCCTGGCTTCCAGTGAGCAGAGTCCAGTGGTGATTTTGGTGGTGGTGTCGGTAGCTGCTCTCATCATTCTGCTGTCTTTGGGAGTCGGCCTGCTCATCTGGAGACGGTAAATATACACACACACACATACACACACTACAGGTCAATCATTCAGCCTCGTACTGTTTTCTTGGTGTATTTCACTTCTTGCTAATATTCAAAACTTATTCAGAACTAAGAGTTTAAAGTATGTCTGTGGAAACTTGTTTCCGTTCAGTCAAACGAGCTTTCATATTGGTCAAGAAAGCCTCAGTAGATGTTCCGGTTCATTCCAGAGCTGTTGAGAGGGGTTAGGTCAGGGCTCTAAAACGAGATTGCAGCACCAGTTTAGGGAAGGCCCTTTCCTGTTCCAGTGAGACTGGAAGTGTATCATTTCCTACATAAAGCAATTAAAAGCCATGATGTTGCTTGGTAAGGGTCATGGTCTTGTTTGTTAGGGGTCACGGTCTTGTTTTGTTTGGTAAGAATCACGGTCTGGTCTTGGTAAGGGTCACAGTCTGGTCTTGTTTTGCTTGATAATGGTCAGGGTTTGGTCTTGCTTGGTAAGAGTTACGGTCTTGTTTCATTTGGTAAGGGTCACAGCCTGTTCCCGTTTAATAAGGGTCAGAGTCTGGTCTTGGTAAGGGTCACGGTCTGGTCTTGGTAAGGGTCACGGTCTGGTCTTGGTAAGGGTCACGGTCTGGTCTTGGTAAGGGTCACGGTCTGGTCTTGTCTTGGTAAGGGTCACGGTCTGGTCTTGTCTTGGTAAGGGTCATGGTTTGGTCTTGGTAAGGGTCACGGTCTGGTCTTGGTAAGGGTCACGGTCTGGTCTTGGTAAGGGTCACGGTCTGGTCTTGGTAAGGGTCACGGTCTGGTCTTGTCTTGGTAAGGGTCATGGTTTGGTCTTGGTAAGGGTCACGGTCTGGTCTTGGTAAGGGTGACGGTCTGGTCTTGTCTTGGTAAGGGTCATGGTTTGGTCTTGGTAAGGGTCAGGTCTGGTCTTGGTAAGGGTCAGGTCTGGTCTTGCTTGGTAAGGGTCACAATCTTGTTTTGTCTTGGTAGGGGTCACGGTCTGGTCTTGGTAGGGGTCACGGTCTGGTCTTGTTTGGTAAGGGTCACAACCTTGTTTTGTCTTGGTAAGGGTCATGGTCTGGTCTGGTCTAGTCTTGGTAAGGGTTACGGTCTTATTTTGTTTGGTAAGGGTCACAATCTGGTCCTGCTTGGTAAGGGTCACGGTCTGGTCTTGTCCTGGTAAGGGTCACGGTCTTGTCTTGCTTGGTAAGGGGTTGTAACAACACTTGTTAGGGGTCACAGTGTTGTTTTGTTTGTTAAGGGTCACGGTCTGGTCTTGCTTTCTTGGTAGGGGTCACAATCTTGTTTTGTCTTGGTAGGGGTCACGGTCTGGTCTTGCTTTGCTTGGTAAGGGTCACGGTCTGGTCTTGTCTTGGTAAGGGTCACAGTCTAGTTTTTTAGGGGTCACGATCTTGTTTGGTTTGGTCAGGGACACCAACTGGTCTTGGTCTGTGACGCTATGGTTCTCATTTTTGTCTGGATCAGTACGGGTCTGCTCCGTTCTCCAGGCTCCGAGATGACGAAATCTCACTTGTTCAGGACCCATACGCTCTGAGCGCACCGGCGCGTTCACACAGTATTGCACATTTGTCATGAGATGAGGGATTTGAATGCAGGTGTGGTGGCAGCGGCTGCGCATTAATCAGCGCGGTAAGAATGGATTAGACGGTGGCGGCATGAAATGGCTTTCATTCATTTTCTCTCTACACAATGCACGGTACATTCTACACACACACACACACACACACACACACACACACACGGTGCCTGTCCATATTTACATCCACTTTCTCCATTCCACACACTTTCAGCTCCAATATCAGATTTTCTAAATGTGGATTTATCGACCCGGGCTGAACGCGCTGGCTGCAGGTGATGTACGATGCATTTTAGAGGAGCTTATTAGAGCCAGAAGAATACATCATGTGTGACAGGGTATTGAACAAACACCCAAAATGCCTGATACCTCAATTATAGAAAATTTAGATGTCGTCCCCTGTGCACGTCACATTTCGCCATGTGAGCAGGGCGAATTTTTTCTGATGCAGCCGGGTGTGATACGTGAGGTTTGTTATATTGCTTGATTTTGATGGATTTGAGTCTCAGTCACGGTCGTCCAGACTACAACCACCAATCAGTAAATATTGGGACGGTGTGCAGTGAAATAAAATCCAAAAGTAAATGTAAGAAACACCTAATGTCTACCTGCTCAGCTGGTTCAGTAGAGAGGATTCTAATAAGACATGGAGCTTATTAGGCAGATTATTTAGACGCTCTACTTAGACAGCGAATACGTCACCACAGTTTTAGCTTAGCTAACGTCTCCCTCCGTGTACCGAAAACGCTTAAACTGTCCCAGTCGAGCTCGAATTTACAAATAAATGACACTCACGCACCTTTATACAAATCAATAAGAATTTATTCATATTTGAAAAGTACTCAGTTGGTTGCTCCGCATTCATAACATTCGCCACGTTTGTCTCCTTATTTTTGGTGAGAAGTCGTGCCGCACTGAATGCTGGGATCGACTTCAGCGCTGAGGAGGTGTCGGACACTCCCTCGTTATTCAGTCAGATCATCACTCAGAATTAAGGCGCCTCAGTAGGAGCATTTTAAGGGATCTAAGAATTTAGACACGCCCAGACAGACCCTATTTGCATTTCCCGTACTGTCCCAATTTTTTTCTGATTGGGGTTGTATATAATATATAATATGTACAGTATGTAATAAAGATCATTTATTATTATAGTTTCATACCTTTGATTGACACGCCACTGGTCATTAATTCAGTATTTTTAATGCATTCATTTACATAAACCATGAACATTATTATTACTGCACAATATACATTCATTCATTGTCTGTTTTACCGCTGTTTTATCCTGGTCAGGGTTGCTGTGGGTAGGGAACACCTCAGACAGGTTGCCAGTACATCACAGGGCAAACACACACACACACGCGTCTCCAACTAACCTGGCTG
Organism: Trichomycterus rosablanca; assembly: GCF_030014385.1. Taxonomy (NCBI): domain Eukaryota; kingdom Metazoa; phylum Chordata; class Actinopteri; order Siluriformes; family Trichomycteridae; genus Trichomycterus; species Trichomycterus rosablanca. Next base: position 20,170,579 of record NC_086009.1, read on the forward strand.
CTCGTCTTTGGACTTGTAGGAAGAATCCCACACGTCTGGTCAGGGAATCAAACCCAAGACTTTCCACATACCAGATTTGGTACAGTATTTACCCTGGATGCCCGTCCTGACACAACACTCCTATTTCTATCCAGGCTTGGGACCTGCATTGAGAGTGCACTGACGGGTATCTCTCAGTGTCAGTGTATGAGCCAGCCTTCCCAGTACAATCCAGTTATTGCTCGAATAGGCGCCCGGCTGGCCGAATGTCAGCACTGGTGTGATAGCGTGAGCGTGTTTTACCTCCATGCCACCCGAGTGCCCTTGAATAACGTCGATCCTTAATATAAAGCGTAGCCACATTTTTTATTACTGTTACTCTGTTGAAGAACAAAGCGAATGTAGAACGTAAGTGTGTGAAATTGTGTTCTGACTCGAGTGTGGATCAGATCTTATTTTAGGAGGCGCTGGTGCAGAAATCCGGGTCGATTTAAAGCTTTTATCTTACAGCTCTGGATAAATAGAAGCTCACCGAGCGCGAGAAGCTCGTGTCTTTATTCAGGTTGATGGAACAGTTCAGACCGAGTGGGTTTGTTTCTTTTTCTCTTTAAATAATGAGGTAAATCTCACAGGTTTCACACTCGTTTACGTTTGTTCAGAGAGAAAATGAGAGAGAGAGAGGGGGTTTGTGGGTAATGTGACAGCTCTGTGTAGTGTGTATACGTTCTTATGCTGGTTGGACGCGTCTTATCTGGACTGTCGAGGAACCCGGTGGAATATGTGTCATACTCGGCGCGTCGGAGACGGTGTAGCGATCGTCGCGCTCGTCTCTTTTACCTCTCTGCGGATCGTTGCTGCGTCTCTGTTTGTTTAAATAGATGCGTGTCGTGTTGACTGTGTTGATTTAAGTACAAATCAGGGCTCTATCAAAAGAAATAAATAAATAAAAACGTGCGTCGTACTTTGTAGCGTATTTTTTGTCTTCGTCTCTCTCTGGATCAGCGGTGGATACCGACCACCTCTTAACGTCTCAGACTTTGTTTTGTCGTTTTTGAAGCGTAAAAGAGGCGCTGCTCTGCGTCCTGCTCGCTTTTGTTTTCTCAGTAGCCCGAGGAAACACCCCAGTGCACCGTTTCTCTTTTTATCTGCGTATTTTTTATCTTATTTATGCTGTTTTATTTCCCAGCGTGTTACTCTGTTCTAGTTTAAAGCTTCATCAAAACAAATAGGGCGTCGTTTGTAAGTGGTAATCCACCGCTGGTGGTGCGAACGGCACAGGAATCGTAAAAGAGAGTTGGGAATGACTAAACTGCAAAATGAACGCAGAATCATCTTGTAGGCTTGTTTTCTGTCTGAAAAACTGACCTGGTGTCTGTTTCTCTCTTGCAGACAGTGTGGTTACAGCAAAGCCAGTCAGGAGGGGGACGAGGAGCTCTACTTCCAGTGTGAGTGTACAAGGCACGCCAAAATAATCAGGTTTACCCCTGAATATCACCTCTGTATTTACACCCATGATGCTCGGCCTGACAGAAACGTCACCACTGGAGTTTATTCCAACATCTATAGCCGATCATCTGCACTTCACTGCATTAATCCTTATCTTTCATCGCAGTCCATCGCAGCCTTAGATTTCTGTTCTCGTCTGACAGGACCAGAATCCGGTTTTGGATGGAATGGGATGGGATGGGATGGGATGGGATGGGATAGGATAGGATATAGGATAGGATATAGGATATAAGATATAAGATATAGGGGATGGGATAGGAGATAGGATAGGAGATAGGAGATAGGATGGGAGATGAGATAGGATGGGGATATGATATAGTATATAAGATATAGGGGATAGGATAGGATATAGGATAGGATGGGAGATAGAGGAGAGAAGGGGATAGGATATATGATAGGATATAGGGGATAGGATATAGGATATAGGATAGGATATAGGATAAGATATAGGTGATAGGGGATAGGATATAGGATATAAGATATAGGGGATAGGATATAAGATATAGGGGATAGGATATAGGATATAAGATATATGGGATAGGATATAAGATATAGGGGATAGGATATAGGATATAAGATATAGGTGATAGGGGATAGGATATAAGATATAGGATATAAGATATAGGTGATAGGGGATAGGATATAGGATAGCAGATAGGATATAGGATATAAGATATAGGGGATAGGAGATAAGATATAGAATATAAGATATAGGGGATAGGATATAAGAATAAGATATAGAAGATAGGATGGGAGATGAGATAGGATAGGGGATAGGATACGATAGGGGATATGATATAGGATATAAGATATAGGGGATAGGATAGGATATAGGATAGGATGGGAGATAGAGGAGAGAAGGGGATAGGATAGGATATAGGGGATAGGATATAGGATATAAGATATAGGTGATAGGGGATAGGATATAGGATATAAGATATAGGGGATAGGATATAGGATAGCAGATAGGATATAAGATATAGGGGATAGGAGATAGGATAGGAGATAGTATATATGATATAGTATAGAATATAGGATACCAGTCCATCAGAGGGCAAACACACACACACTCATACCTAAGGACAATTTATATCCAATTCACCTGACTGCACGTCTTTGTACTGTGGGAGGAAACTGGAGCTCCCAAAGAACCCCCCACAGACATGGGGAGAACATGCAAACTCCACACAGAAAGGACCCAAACGTGCAACAGCACTACCCACTGAGCCACTGTGAATGCAGACTGTGAAGTAGATCCAAAACCTCTCACAAAAATCACTACCATCAGTAATCCAGAGATCCTACAGGCAGACTTTTATGTAGGTCGGTCAGATGTAAATATTCTTCATGTTCTCACATTGTTGTTTACTTTTCCTTTCTTTCTCCTACACACACACACACACACACACACACACACACACACACACACTGATGTTCTTTGAGCTGCAGTAGTGCTGATGTTAGCACATCTCTTTGTTGAGAAGATTGGTTTCTCTCTTCGTGTCACGATTTGCCTTTTATATCATTTCCTTTGTCACATCAGAGACTTTTTAGCTTTCGCAAGCGATTCTCTCGCAAACTACAAACCCACTCGCGAGGATTAGCCGGAGATTACGGCGTTCGATTATTAACGTTTGCTTTGGTTATATTTGCGGTTGTGTGCACATAAATTGGCTTTAGAATGAAAAGTCTCAGAATTGAAAGTTCAAGTTCAGGTTCAAGAGGCTTTATTGTCATTTCAGCTGTTTATAAATATGTAAATATACACGGTGAGACGAAACGACGTTCCTCCAGGACCAGGACACACCACAGAACACAACGGCAAACAAAACAATACACACAGTGCAGATAAACACCAGAATATATACAAGGGACATTTCTGGACCGGCATAAGACACCACAGGACGAAGTCTCGTTTTTACTAGGGGAAATTTTAGGGGATGCTAATCCACGTGTAGATTTTTAAATGATGATAAGACATGATTAGACTGAATTCCTCTCAATCTAGTCATATCCAGTTCCCTGATCGTATTTCACCTCTACTGCTGACCGAGGAGAGCCCTGACTAACACACGCCCCCTCCGACACATGTGCAGAACCGACCGCTTCTTGTCACCCACACCATGCAGGTTTATATGGAGATCCGTATAATGCACGGAGAGTCATGCACCGATTTCATTGTGCAGCACTATCGTTCAGCCAGCAGAGGGCATAATCACAGCATTGTCTGTGTAGATGCCCAGATGAATTTTGAGACATTTTTATACCTTGTGGAGTGATTTTCAATGATAGAAATGAGCCCCCTAAGCTTTTAAAGCAACCGAAACTTGAACCTAACGTGACTGCTTTGTTTATTGGTGTCGCACCAGGATAGTGACACGACACACACATCAAAATTAAGCTTTAGGAACATCCTTGGGAGTTCCACTAAAAAGTCACGTTGGAGGGCTGTAAGGATTCCTCATAACTGCCGCAGTTACGACCTCTGCTGGCTGATTGATGGTGCTGCACAATGAGACGGGGGAGAATGGAGAGCAGTGCGTGACTCTCCATACATGATACGGATCTCCATATGAACCCACATGGTGCAGGTGACGAGAAGCGGTCGGCTACTGCACACGTGTCGGAGGGCGTGTGTGTTAGTTACGACTCTCAGTCAGAAGTAGAGGTGCGGTACGTTTGGGGAATTGGATATGACTAGATTGGGAGGAAAAGTTGGTACTGTAAATGTGTTTAATGTAGAACATTATAGGGCAGTCATGTTCAGTATTCAGACATAAACGAAGCACACAAGTCGGAGGGGGTGTGTGTTAGTCACAGCCCTCATCGGTCAGGGGTGGCGGTCTGCAGCAGTAGAGGTGAAGTACGATCAGGGAATTGGATATGTCTAGATAGAAACTAGGAGAAAATGCATGAAGATTTGTCACGTGTCGAGTACAGACGTGCGTAAAACATTTATAATTATATTATTTTTTGGTGAGAAGACTCCACTCGGCACTAAACGATGCAAATCCAGCCCTGAGAAGCTGACCAAACCCAGGCCTGAATCAGATCCAGCAGTAAGCGTCTCTAGTGCCCTGCCTGCCTGCCTGCCTGCCAAGCCTGGTTCGATCCGTGCAGTGTGTGGATGTGAGAATGTGTACATAAGCACGACGTGTGCGAGTTCATGATCAATAAGCTGTTATGAGAGTAAAGTCGAGACTCCGGGCGGGTCGATGGGAACCCCGGGGATCGATGCCCCTCTGGGACCGTTACTTCTTACGTCGTGATAAAACACAGAACGCGGATCGTCACGCCCCCTATTGACCTCGTGATAAATGTTTGATTCCTGGTGGACAAACGTGTAGTAAATACAGTGTGATTATACTCGTCTGGAAGGAAGCTTCATCTCTGTTTTATCTGTTTGATTCTTAGCTCTGCTACCGGCCAGCCGGGCTCCCACACACAGACATGATTGGCTGACGTCGGTGGGGTGGGCGGGATGTTGGGGATTCCTCATAAGCGCTGCAATTATGACCTCTGCTGGCTGATCGATGATACTGCACAGAGACGAGGGATAATGGAGATCGCTGCGTGACTCTTCGTACGCGATACGGATCTCCATATGAACCCACCTGCTGCAGGTTACAAATATGGTGCAATTCCGGACATTAGTGACGTGAGTGTTTATTTCCTCTGCAGTTAAAATTCCCACCAGAAGGACGTACATTGATCCTGAGACGTGTGAGGATCTACTCCAGGCTGTTCATACGTTCGCTAAAGAGCTCGACAACTCCAGCGTCAAAATTGAGAGGATTATTCATACTGGTAGGTGGATTTTTCCCTTATTTCCGTATGACAGACTGGAAGAAGTCTGAGACACGGGCGGCTCGTTAACGTTAAATCCTCTGTAGGTGATTTCGGTGAAGTGTGTCGCGGCTGCTTGAAGCTTCCCAGTAAGCGAGAGCTGCCGGTGGCCATCAAGTCTCTGCGGATCGGCTGCTCGGAGAAGCAGCGGCGCTCGTTCCTCTGCGAGGCGGGAATCCTGGGTCAGTTCGACCACGCCAACATCATCCGGCTAGAGGGAGTCATCACCAGAGGTAAGCACACACAATATCAGAGGGATATTTTATTTTATATTGTACACCAGGGGTCTGTGTGAAAACATAATGAGCTGCCTGCTGCCTACCTGATTAGCTGATCTCTACTGCTGCCTCAGTAGAGAGGATTCTAATAAGACATCGAACTTATAAGCCAGATTATTTAGGTCCAATTAACCTGACTGCATGTGTTTGGACTTGTGGGAGGAAACCCAAGCAGAGAGGGAATCAAACCCAGGCCCCACTTGCTGCCAGGTGACGGCGTTACCCACTGTGTTAACGTGCTGTCATTAAATGAAAGGACATTTCGAGCTTATCTAAATATCTATATACATTGTGATTACGGTCCGGAGATGAATCGGAACTGCCTGGCAACAGGAGCCGAACCGCATGTGTGTCATTTTTAAAATAAAGCTTTATAATTATGGCTGTTTAGAAGCACAATAGCTTCGCTCTAGCCGATGATAAAGATTCAGAGAAAAGAAAAGGCGGTAATGGAACATCGATCTGAGGAAGAGAAGGACTGATTGTGTCCTGCGATCGGCCGAAACAAAGCACAGCGTCACGTTTGATAGAATAAATGAAGAGTGAAGAAACAATAGTGGACGGATGTTTCCGTCCGTACAACATATCAGTCCTGTTACTGAGGCTGAGAGAGAGACCACAAGCAGCATCACTTACCTGGAATGAACAAAAAGAAGTGTCCACTCTTAAAGAGACAGAAAACATGTGGACTGGAATGAGACCTGCTGTAGTAAATCAGTGGAAGTTACAGTAGATCTGATTAAAATGAAGCGTAAGCAGTTGAGTGAAATTGGACCCCTGTATTTATTTAAGGGTCTGGTCCACATCTCAGACTCGGCACTGGTTTTACAGACGTGATTAGCCCTGGGTTTGGCCAGCCAAAAATAATGGGTCACTGACAAAAAAAATAATACTCTCACTCACTCAATCACTCACTGTCTTAACGTCACTGGCGCTATAGGCCTGGTTGCCAGATTCAGGGTTTTTCAGCCAAATTGGGCTGAATTCAAAATTGTTTTGCATAGTTCGTACCTACCTCAGAAATAAAAGGCATTAATTATTTAGATAAATAAACGATAATCACAAATACAGGATTTTATTTTCTTTTTTAAGAGAAATAATAAAAGGAAACTTTGTCATAATTTGTCTTCAATTTCAGTTGAAAAAATCGGGAAAAAATCGTATCGTGAACCCAGTATCATTAATCGTTACATCCCTAGTAGTGTGTGATTTGGGATGCAGCCTCATACACAACCTGAGCCGTGACATCCATAAACAAAACATACATAAAATCATTGGATGTGATAGTAGATGTGATATTAGTCATACTGATGTGCTGAAGAATTAAAATGAATGTTTAGGCGTCAAAAGTATTGGGACGCCCCATCTAATTATTGAATTGCTGACCGGTGTAATAAATCAGTTGTATAGAGGAAATTTTATGCCAAATGAATTGTAGCAACAGTTTAGGGAAGGTCTAATGTTCCTCTGTGCACAAAGCAAGCTCTATAAAGACATGAAGCAGATCTCCACACTCGGTTTCTTAATCTTGTGGTCACGATCTGACTGATCTGATCTGGACTGGTTCCTCTTGGTCACGTGATGAAAAGTACCAGGGTCTAGACCACTCTCCTGTGAGATAAACGGTCATGTTGGTGTTTTTGGCCGGTCTGCGGTCAGCCTGATGGAGAACCGACCTTCTAATTGCTGGCTTGGCCGGTACAGAGCGCGTTCGGTGGCATTCGTCACGGCGCTGGTTCAGCCGGCCTGACCGCAGATGGCATTGTGGGTAATTGAGGAGTCCACTTCATCCCAGCGTGTGATGGTCTCTCGCGCCACTTGATTTTTTTCTCCGTCTGAACTTCTTCTCGGAGCTCTCGCACTGATTTGTGACTTGGCGGCGGCTCTCAGCGGGTCGAGCCTGGAGATGAACGGTGGAGGTGTGAGTCACTGAGCCACATGGTGCCGCGATAAAGCCGGGCTTTTTATTACTGTGCACACACACACACACACACACACACACACACACACGGTAACAGAGTGCTGTTAGACTGTAGTTTTTATGCTCCGTGTGTCCTTTTCCTGCAGGTAACACCATGATGATTGTGATGGAGAGTATGGACAATGGTGCCCTGGATTCATTTTTAAGGGTGAGTGTGTGTGTGTGTGTGGACAGAATTTTGTCCGTGTCCATATTTTTATGAAAAATAAGGATACATCTTTTGATTTTTACAATTATTCATAATTTAAATACTGTTACTCACCACTGCTGAGATCCAGGGATACAGGGTTCGATTCTCACTGGTGCTATCAGCCTGTCGGGAGTCTGAACAGACACGATTGGCTAATGTCCGAGGGTGAGGTGTCCCAAGCTCGGATACAAATATACTTGTGTAACTGTACCTGTGTGTGTGTGTGTGCGCGCAGAAACACGAGGGTCAGCTCACTGTGCTTCAGCTGGCGGACCTGCTGAGTTCCGTAGCGTCAGGGATGAAGTACCTAACGGAGATGGGTTACATCCACCGGCGTCTGGCGGCCCATAAAGTTCTGGTGAACAGCAGCCTGGTGTGTAAAGTGTCCGGCTTCAGACCGTTACAGGAGGACAAGATGGAGTCCGTCTATTCCACACTGGTACGTGCTTTCAGTCCAGGAAGGACAAACACTTAGTAACACCCTAACAACCACCTGGAACACCACATAAAAACACCACATAAAAACACCACTTAGCAGGTATCCCACTATTCCAGTTTCTGTTTCTGTGGTATCCCAAACGCTGCTTGCTGGTTGCTGTTGTATTTAAGGCAGATTTAAAAGTGTTGCTAGATGGTTACTGTAGTGTTTCAGGTCATTGCTAGGGTGTTGCTAAATTGTTTCTGTGCTATTCTGGTTATAATAATAATAATAATAATAATATTATTAATAATAATAATAATAATAGTAGTAGTAGTAATAATAATAATGAGTAGAATAATAATAATAATAGTAATAATAATAATAATAATGAGTATAATAATAATAATAACAATAATAATAACAATAAGAATATTGATAATAATAATTAAAATATTGTTATTATTAATAATAAAAGTAATAATAATAATGAGAATGAAAATTATAATAATAATAATAATATAATAATAATAATAATATAATAATAAAATATAATAATAAACAGCTCCTGAATTCCTCCCGCTCTCTTTCAGCACGGCGGGAAGAGCGCGGTGTTGTGGACGGCTCCTGAGGCGATCCAGTATCACCGCTACAGCTCAGCCTCCGACGTCTGGAGCTTCGGCATCGTCATGTGGGAGGTGATGTCGTTCGGGGAGAGGCCGTACTGGGACATGGGCAGCCAGGACGTAAGCTTACTTTGATCTCGACCTGCTCAAATTGGAGGACGATGCATAAAAAACAATCAGATTACCTGTTAGACGAGTGAAATGCGGCTTTTAAAGAATCCGTTTTGGTGTTGCTGGGAGTGAAACCGTGATTACATGATTTTGAGAACACAAAGCACTGTGATTATTCTTTTTATCGACGTGAAACGACTCTGTTTAGATGAAACCTCACGACGAGATCGAGCGTCTGAATAGAGAATAATTATTTTAGCTCGGCCGCCCATTTCACACGGAGGTTAAACGCCGCCGCGCCTGTTTCAGCGGCTTATTACAGGCTGTGATGGAAGCTTTTCAATAGATGAATAATGTTGATGTAATTCTGCCGTTCAGAATATTATGGGGTCACGTCGGGTCAACGTGGAATCAGACGGGGTGTTTAACGGAGCGATAGGAGATCTGGATTTGTTTTAGTAACGTAGGTCCTAGAGGCCGTCTGCTTAGAGGTCAAAGGTTAAGCGTCATCAGAGCGTTTATCAGAGTTTAAAACTAATATTCCTTTAATTTAAGCAGAGTTTGAATTATACAGTGACAATTTTGGGGAGGGGGGTGTAAGAATATGGTTTCACGCACCTCTAAACCTCTGGACCGTACTGTTTCCCATCTCGTCTGCCTGCCTTCACTCCTATTATTGGTCGCGTCCTCATTAAGGTCACAGTTGTGTAAGCCCGAGAAGGTGCTAACGACCCTCCCAATTTGTTGTTTTAGCTCTTTTTGGGGGTCCAAGAATTATTAGGAGGGCCAAACCCTCTCCCCTGTAATTCAAACCAATAACTAAACACTCGTAAAGTCACCTTGTCTTCACCAGCTAAACGTGACTGATGTAATAATTTAAGTATAAGGGTTAATGATAGTCAAGGGTTGGTGGAACACCTTTATTTGTCATACATACGTGGAATAGATTTGTACGGCGCCCCCTGATGCCAAGAGGTTTAACGGTGCAACAGTGGCCGCATGGCATTGCAGAGCTGGGATTCGAACCCACAGGTTTCTAGTTGGTAACCCACAGACTGTGTTAAGAATTCTTTCGGGCGGCACAGTGGCTCAGTGTGTAGCACTCACAGCAAGAAGGTCCTAGGTTCAAATCCCAGCAGGAGCGGTCAGGGTTCTTTCTGTGTGGGTTTCCTCCGGGAGCTCCGGTTTCCTCCCACAGTTCAAAGACGTGCGAGTGAGGTGAACTGGAGATACAAAACCAGTAACCAGTAACTACCTGTCCTGTCATGAATGTAACCACAGTGTAAAACATGACATTAAATCCTAATAAATAAATAATACTTGAAATTTCTCCTCCCCGGGTTTGTGTGAAGGTCATCAAAGCGATAGAGGACGGTTTTCGGTTGCCAGCTCCTCTGAGCTGTCCCACCTCTTTGCACCAGCTGATGTTGGACTGCTGGCAGAAGGAGAGGACCGAGAGACCCACGTTCACTCAGATCCACAGCGCTCTCAGCAAGACCATGCGCAGTCCGGACAACCTCGGGTCCTCCACGCTAACGCACAGGTACTGCAGTGTAAAAACGTTTTTGTGGTATGTTCTCCTAAATTCTTAATAATTAATAATGATGATTAAACGAGGTGGCGACTTTTCTGTTTCCGTTTAATTGGAGCTACAGAACCACTGGGGGAAAATACTGGCCAATAGTTTCTTCCTATTGTCGCTTATACTGAGAGAAAATGTGTCTGGATGGTGTTGATGTTGTCCACAAATGACCACAAGACTGGTAAAACACCGGTGACCCTGTCCACAGTGGACGGACAAAAAGGATTTACCTCGGCCCGCCATTATAAGGTGTTCCAAATTAAAATAAACTAAACGGAATGAATCAGTCGCAGTTCAAACGTTTACTGTAAACAAAAGTAAAGTATTCAAAAACGGAGCTTCTGTAAACACGTCCTACGTTTTCCTTTTCCCAACAGCGCCCCCAGTGGACGGAAAAAAGATAGAAATTATTTACCAAGGCTTGAAATCATTTCGGACGCTTGGATACGTTACTGAGTGTTACTGTTGCTTTACTACCTGCTGATCATTTACACTCGCTGTGTGTGTGTGTGTGTGTGTGTGTGTGTGTGTGTGTGTGTGTGTGTGTGTGTGTGTGTGTGTGTGTGCAGGACTATAACGTCGTCCTCCATCTCTCTGGCTGACAGAACTCTTCCCTCGTTCCCATCGTTCAGTTCGGTGGGTGAGTGGTTGGAGGCGGTGGATATGGGTCGGTATAAAGATAACTTTGCCGTTGCAGGTTATTGCTACCTGGAGTCTGTCGCCCGCATGAACGTGCAGTAAGTACCCCCAAGTACCCCCAAATATCACAAAAGGGGATTGCCTTCAGCGCTGAGGAAGCGGCGGACGCTCCCTCTTTATTCAGTCAGATTATCACTCAGAATTAAGGTGTCTCAGTAGGAGCATTTTAAGGGATCTAAGAATTTAGACATGCCCTCTTCTCGGGAGTGTAGGATGACATAAAATGCATCATGCAGTACAACCATGTGTGTCTAACTGTGTGTGTGTGTGTGTGTTGCGGCAGGGACGTACTCAGCCTGGGCATCACGTCTCTGGAGCATCAGAAGCAGCTGCTGTCAGCAATTCAGACTCTCAGAACACAAGTCATCCAGATGCACGGACGCGGCGTGCAGGTCTAACACACACACACACTCTCCAAGTGGACGGGAGGATGCTGACCCAGCTGGACATCGACCAGTAAGGAGGTGGGAATCCTCGGACCTCTAGATGGCGCTCCTCCTGGGTTTCTTTACTTCCTTCTTCCTCTAATCCTGGAACGCTGTCCTCTCCGGTGGTGGGGTGAGGACCTCCATACGGACGCTCTGGACGTTCGGGAGACTCGGTTTAGCCCACTCTTCCCTTTCTGTACTGCTTTCTTTATTCAGAAGGCTTTTTTTGACTCTGAACTGACCTGAGAACAGCCACCAGGGTTTAGAATTAGCACCGAGCACTAACGTAGCCACTGTTCTTCCTCTACAGCGGACTGAAGATCTCGTTTTCTAAGTCGTAGCTCCTACAAAAAGACGTAAATCCATTAAGGAATGGAGAAACACTGGGAACATTAAGAAGATCGGATGAATTAATCCAAATCGCATCTCACCGTTTGTTTATTTACGTCTGTCCGTCTCGGATCAGCAAATTTAATCTGTTTTTTTTATCTGTCGTCTGTGTTTGTGTTCTTGCTTCGTTTTCTATTATGGTTATTAATATTATTACGACGTCTTCGCAGAAGATCCTTGCACTGTAAATCCAGTTTGACGTTCATAGTCATAACACGAATCACATATCATGGATATTTAAGTATTTATTTACTTCATATTTGAAAGAAACACACGGTTTTTGGAGGACTGGTGGATGTAACGTGCGGTAAAAAAATTATAATAAAAACATGACGGCTTTATGCATAGCTGAAGGATTCGAGATCAGGTTGAATGCTGTGTCGGTCATCAGTAAGTGGTCAGACACGGCAGACATCCACCCACACACACTCATATACCATAATAAGGAATTAAGGCTGTCAGTGTTGAATGCGCTGGTGTTTTTGAATTTGGAGTCTGTGCCACTTTCCACCATTTACCTAACCATACTGCTTATATAAAATAAAATCTACTATTTTCTCCTATCGTGGGTAAACAGGTACTGACTGTAGCCTGTCTGTTGCTATGCACAATATCACTTTCCATCAGTCAGTGGAAATGAAGCACCGTAGCTCTCCAGATCTCCAGTTCTATGCAAAACGAAACAGCTGCATCGGAAATTTCTGAATCGTTTCGTTATCGGACTCGTTACTGAACCTGGAGCTCATGAATTTATACAGAATGTCATTTCCTGAATACATCAGGGGCTTGTGTGCGCAGGGTAGAGGGTGGATTGGCACAGGAATCCCCACAGTGATGTTAGGACACATGCTGGATGGACACAGCATGCACAAATTCACCTGTTCAAGGATCCAAAACATTTAGAATGAATTAAAAGCACCTGCAAACAGCACCGAAGCACCCATCTACAGTTTTAACAGGAAGGGTCACACGCCCCGGTCGTACTTAAGTTTTTCTGAATATTATTGACTGGTCTGATAAAGATACTAACTAAATTTGGGTGTCTGACACATAAGAGTGAATTTAATGTGATTTGTAATGTGATTTCTTTGAATTTAAATTCAGATTATGTGAAGAAACAAACTGATTCTCATGTAAACTTAATTATTTATAAATATTTATTATTATTTTTATTATTTTTTTTTAAATACTTTGTTTATTATTTTGTTGTGTGAATAAAAAACCGAGCAGCATCTTGTACAGCACTGGGATGAACCCACGTCTCTCTCTCACACACACACACACACACACACACTATTTACACTGGTGGTTTGGTGGTTCTTTTCCACTGGTTGACCGAGCACAGGGGGCTAAAGGACAACGTTAAGTGATTGATGGGCTACAGATCCCCGATATGCGAGGTCACCAGAGGTCACAGCACGATGCTGCAGCGAGAGACGGACTGCGACTCACGATTCACACACCTCCCGTCCGTCCCATCTCCCATCATGCTCTCTGTTTGATACTGTAAATATGTACCTGAAAATGCAAATCTATTTTTATAATTTGTTTCTGAGGCGAACGTGTTGAATCTAACGTCTCACTGTGTTCTGTTGTTTGATTTAGGAGTTTAAGTAGCGAGAAGCGCCCCGGATACGGGAATAATCAGACCTTTGTTAGGTTTTTCTTTTTTTATATATATATAATTTGTACCTGTTGGATAAAACGATGGCTGTTGAGGTATTGAAATGTGTTATTAAAAAATTAGACACAGGCACTGAAGGCTTGCTGCTGTTCTTTGATTTGTTGTCAGTGAAATCTGGTGATCTGTGACGACTGGACGGTGAGTGACCAGTGGTATGAGTATCTATTTTAGTAAATATCTCATCTATGGATCGAGGAGATGTAGGTTCATTTTAGTGGGTAAAAAAAAAAGATTCCTCTCACATTTCATTTCTTACTTCAAATGACTGAGTAATCCTGTGAAAGAGTGTGTGTGTGTGTGTGTGTGTGTGTGTGTGTGTGTGTGTGTGTGTGTGTGTGTGTGTGTGTGTGTGTGTGTGTGTGTGTGTGTGTGTGTGTGTGTGTGTGTGTGTGTGTGTGTGTGTGTGTGTGTGTGTGTGTGTGTGTGTGTGTGTGTGTGTGTGTGTGTGTGTCTCTGTGTCTCTCTCTGACTGTGTCTATATTAACTGAGGTAGCTGGCGGATTTCATTTTTATTATTAAAGTTTTATTACAGCTGAGGGTTTGAGTTTTAAATTAATGTTTTATTTTTGATCGCAGCTTCTCACTCTAGCTTTAGCTCTTCATAATATATATTTCTGTTAATATATCTATTCTAGATATCTATTTATATATATATATATATATATATAGAGAGAGAGAGAGAGAGAGAGATATATATATATATATATATATATATATATATAAATAAATAAATAAATATATGTTTCTGGCACACTCATATTTATTTATTTGCCCTCCTTATTTTATCTGGACTTTGGACCATTACTGAGAGCGCACCGACAGGTGCACCTCCAAGTCGCTAGCGCCAGCCACCCGCCTCCTCAGACAAGGCCAATCAAGTCTGTGTAGATGCCCGACTGGCCGATAGCACCCCTGAGATTTAAAACCCAGATTGCAGTGGCCTAGCGAGAAGTATTGGGACGCCCCTTGTTTGTTTGTTTGTTTATTAGGATTTTAACGTCATGTTTTACACTTTGGTTACATTCATGACAGAAACGGTAGTTACTGCTTACACACGGTTCATCAGTTCACAAGGTTATATCGAACACGGTTTTGGACAATTTAGCATTGCCAATTCACCTCACTTGCACGTCTTTGGACTGTGAGAGGAAACCGGAGCTCCCGGAGGGAACCCACACGGACACGGTGAGAACATGCAGGGACGCCCCTTGTAATTACTGAATTAATGTGTTTCAGCCACGACAGTTGCTAACAGGTGTAATAAATGCTTCCAACAACGGTTTGCAGCAACAGTTTAGGGAAGGTCCTTTCCTGTTCCAGTGTGACTGTATCCCTGTGCACAAAGCAAGCTCTATAAATACACTCCAGTGGTCTGCACTGGAACATCCACCGAGGCCTTCCTGAATACGATCAGTACCCAGCCATACACATGCTCTCATGTTTTGATTGAATGGGCACAAATTTCTACAGGCGTACTTCAAAGTGGCTGTCAGGTGTCCAAATACTTTTGGCCATATATTAATTGAAAAGGTTACTGAAACTGAAAAGTTACAGTGTGTTGTGTAACTGTGGCTTTTTTTGGTGCCCCATTTCTCTAATGAAATAGCTGTGAGAAGTGTGTGTGTGTGTGTGTGTGTTGCAGATTAAAACCCCTTCAGGCAGAAGTAAAGCATCCACCTCTAAGCCAGCGTGAAGGAGAAACTTTGCTCACACAAAGGTCTGATCCGGTTGGGGAACATGCCGGCGGTTAAAGCGGATTTGGGAGATGAATGCGGGGAGCGCGAACACAGCGAGGTGCGACCGAGAGCTCTCTTCAAAGAGTTCATTACACTAATGGAGGGGGACAGAGAATTTTTTAGGTGCTCCACATGTGGGACGGAAATGAGGACAGGGCACAGAGAATTGGGTACTAACGGGGGTGATAAAAAAGGGCTCGAGGATGTACAACATAACTACCATGGTCAGATTTAATAATCAGACAGTGAATGGTCATAGTGGTCATTTTTATTGTAGGATAAGGCTGTAATAACAGTGTATACTGGGGGACATGACCCCCCGATATTCAGATATGCTCAATATACTGTTATAAAAATTATTAACAAACAAATTTTACTTAGTTACAGATCCGCTCCAACTGTCTGTTGTCCCAATTTACTGTAAATTTGTGCAGTTTCAAAAATCATTTAGACATAAAATTAAATGAAATTAAAGGAGAAATGAAACCAAAGCTTGTACAAAATCTTCTGCATTTTAGGCGACCCTATGCGAGGTCCTGAGTCCAATTTGAGCACTTCTACATTAGCACATTATTCACCTTTACTACAATTAAGTTTCAATCAATTATTAAAAAGTACTTTCTCACGTACAAATACCCAAACTAAGAGTAGCTTGAGGTGACCACCCCAACAACAACAAGCATGTGGACAGAGGAACGTCCCGGTTCCTCTCACTCCCTCCAGTGCAGGCCAAGGTTCTGGGCAATAAAGGAGAAGATGTGGGTATCTTCCAGGATGGCTTTGGCTGTGGGTTTACCAGCGCCGTGCCCGCTGCGGGTGTCCACCCGGACGAGGAGCGGACGTTTTTGCGAGGCTCGACGACCCACGCTGTGCTGCAGGGTCGCGGTGTACTTCAGCGTGTGCAGAGGAACCACGCGGTCATCGTGATCCGCCGTGAGGAGCAACATGGCCGGATATGAAGGACCGTCGGTCCCAGGTTGTGGGAGGTTGTGGAGAGGCGAGTACCTGGACGAATCACAAACGTAGATTATTTTTTGTTATGGTACCTCTTAGCTGTTATTTAAGCAAAGTTTTCCTACCTGATGAGCCATTTGAATTGCTCGGGGTCGTCCGCACAGCCGTAGTCGGTGGTCCAGGCGTGGCCGATGGTGAACTTGTGAAACTTGAGCATGTCCATCACTCCTACCTCAGCCACAGCACAACCAAACAGATCCGGACGCTGGTTCACACAGGCAGCTGGCGACACCACATGAGAAACAGGATCAGTTGAAGCCGCAAAACTTACAAATACGATCGTCATTATTTAGCATTAAATCCCGAAATGATACGGGGGTGCGCCTTACCCACGAGCAGTCCCCCGTTGGAGGCTCCATTGATGGCGATGCGGCTGGCTGTGGTGTAGCCCTCCTTGATCAAAAACTCGGCCGCACACTGGAAATCGTCGAAGCAGTTCTGCTTGTTTGCCAAGGTGCCCGCTACAACACACACACACACACACTTCATAGATGCTCTATTATAGGGAAATGCTACAGAAGTGCTTCTGGAACATCAACTGAGGCTTTCTTGACCAACATCAATGCCCAGCCATACACATGCTACCATCTCCGGCACCCAGTTACCCACCATACAGGACATTTACAATAAAAGGTGCGTGGGCAGAGCGAGGAACATTATCAAGGATGTTTCTCATCCTAACCGTGGACTTCACCTGTATATACCATCAGTATTTAGCAAATTTGCACATGGCACTATTGCACTACTTACACCAGCACAACAATAATGTACATATTATATAAATCTTATATACTTCACTTACTTATATACTTCACTTTATTTAATCTCATTCATTACGCATTCATGTAGTGACTTTAGTCACCTTCCATTACTCTGTAAATACATATTAGTCTATACACTGTACAATCATCATCGTCTGTTTAATATCAACATTATCTGTTTAATATTCTTATATGTCTCCTCACTTCACTTATCTGGTCACTTCTGCACTTTAACTGTAATATATGTAAATAATCTCTATCTTGCACTTCTGGTTAGATGCTACTGCATTTCGTTGGCTTTGTATTTGTACTCTGCACTATGACAATACAGTTGAATCTAATCCAATCTAATCTTTTGATTGAATAGGCACAAGTTCCTACAGACATGCTTCAAAGCCTTGTGAGAAGCCTGCTCAGAAGAGCTGCTGTTGTTCTAGCTGAAGAGATCTCAAAGGTCACTCATTTCAATAGCGTTTGTTTTTGAAACGGGATGTCCAACAAGCTCATGGACAGGTGTCTAAATACTTTTGGTCGTATAGTGTACGCGCTCTGACACTCATGGACCTGTAGATGGCGCAATAACACAAGAAGTGATCAGAACAGCACTAGTGTTTGCTGTTAAAACACACTTTGCAGCAGAAATGTCGCATTTAACACGTTTATACAATCAAACAGGTCAATAGAATCAGATCTGTGTCGATTTAAACCACTTTTGAATCAGATTTTTTGACCTGCGTCTCAGTCTGAGATCAGATTTGGAATCTATGTAGCTTGTGCATCATTCAGTGTGCAGGGTTTCTGATGTATAAACTATTAACTGTATATACAAGCTGATAACTGTTAGTTATGACCTTCTAAACTAGTAGCTTCATGCTGCTAAGCTAGTTGCTAAACTTTTAAAATAAACTTTTAGCTATAAGATATTAACTGTAAATATAAGCGGATAACTGTTAGCTATGAGCTGCTAAGCTAGATGCTACACTCTGCTAAACTTTTAGCTATAAGCTACTAACTGTATTTATACACTGATAACTGTTAACTGCTAAACTTACAGTTGTAGCCTAGCTGTTAAAATACTGGACTGGTATTTAAAAGGTTACTGGTTCAAGCCCCAGGGCGGCACGGTGGCTAAGTGGGTAGCACTGTTGCCTCACAGCAAGAAGGTTCTGGGTTCGATCCCCAGGTGGGGCGGTCCGGGTCCTTTCTGTGCGGAGTTTGCATGTTCTCCCCGTGTCTGCGTGGGTTTCCTCCGGGTGCTCCAGTTTCCTCCCACGGTCCAAAAACATGCAGCCAGGCTAATTGGAGACACTGAATTGTCCCATAGGTACCCGGCTGCTAGACGCACAAACCAGTGCATTGTAGTGCCGGTCCCAAGCCCGGATAAATAGGGAGGGTCGTGTCAGGAAGGGCATTCGGGGTAAAAAACTGTGTCAAATCAACAATGCGGATCATGATCCACCGGCGACCCCTAACAGGAAGATGCCGAGGATATTTACTGGGTCAAGCCCCACCACTGCCAGGTTGCCACTGTTGGGCCCTTGAACACGGCCCTTAACCCTTAATTGCTTGGACAATATAGTGTCACAGTACTGTAAGTCATTAAGTGCCAAAAATATAAATATAAACTGGGATCTTCCAGCTGCTTAGCTAGTTGCTACACTCTATACAGCCACAAGCGGCTAGACGTGTACCTATAAGATGCTAAATTGATAGCAGCCAGGCTAGCTCCTCGAGCGATTCGGTCGCCTGTAATTTACAGCGTGGAAACTCGTCCTGTAATAGTCTAAAATAGTCTTCAGGAAGGAGCTGCTGTCTGTTTTGGTCTATGAGGAAATGAATGATTGTTACTGTAAAATGTACAGGAACGTGGATTTTACAGGTAACGAGTACTCGGCTCTCTTTATTTTTAGAGCAGCGAACCTGAATCACTCTCTCTAACCACCCAGTAAAATCCCTTTACATCCAGTAAACAGTCAGACTAGAGCACTGGGTGTGAATGAAGTGAAATAATTGATGTTATTATTGCTGCGGTGCAGGTTGTTCCTGTACAGGAGGACCAGATGAGTCAGGATGGCATAAACACCCAACGATGATTGGGTTCCAATGTTTTTTTTTTTTTTTTTTGGAATGGTGGGACGATGGCCTTCCTACGCCCCCTACACATTAAAAGTTAGTCGGCCACGCCTTATTTTGCAGTGTGATTATTTAATCTGGCTGCTAAACTGGTAACTACAACTGGTAACATCTCCTTTGGTCACTAGAACTAGAACAGTGTTGATGGAATGGTAGAGTTGTTGTACCTTTGTGCCATGTCTGACCGTACTCTCCTCCTCCTCGGATGTTAGCCACGGCCAGTATGCCACCCAGGTGCCGAACAAAGAGCAGATTTGCAGTACTACACACACACACACACACGATCATTAAAACTTTACACATTAATACTGCATCATTTAAAGTAATATTTAATATTAGGGTCACTATAATATCAAGTTTCTCTTTAGGTAAAAGTACAGAAATCCAAAACACAAGTTCGTTGGCCTGAACCAGACAGCAGAGGTCACTGTTGCAACAGCAGTGTGGAGAATCCCTGTCCAGCGTTCACTTCTTCAGGAATGATCAGTTGAGTCCATGTGCTCGGACTGACTGATAGCACCACTGAGACTTGAACTCAGAAGCTTAACATTCAAATTGTTATTTTTTAGGATGCTCAGGTGGCCCAGCGAGCTGATACACTAGCCAAATTGTCTGCTAATTGCTGATGCAGGAGCAACTACTTATAGA
The DNA here is from genome assembly GCF_030014385.1 of Trichomycterus rosablanca. Lineage (NCBI taxonomy): Eukaryota > Metazoa > Chordata > Actinopteri > Siluriformes > Trichomycteridae > Trichomycterus > Trichomycterus rosablanca. The sequence continues at coordinate 20,190,589 of NC_086009.1, forward strand.
CTCTATCTGGTCTCACTGTGATTTACAAGATGTAACATAAAGCCTCCACAAGGGGGCGTTCACATATAAGTTTATTTAATTATTATAATTTTTCTCTGCGACCCATTTTTTCGGCTTGTGACCCACCTAAAGTTTGAAAAACCCCCGGTTTATTAGACGTACTTGTAGTAGGGCTGAAGGGCGTTCTCAAAGCCTCCGTATCCGTGGAGGAAAACCGGATGTGATCCGTTCTTTTCTATGCCACGAGCATGTACCAGGAACATGGGTATCTTGGTGCCATCTTTACTGGGGTAGAACACCTGAAACGTACAGTAAGCGGATTATTTTATTTATTTATTTTTTGGCAAAGCTTCTTAGTACCGCAAGTTTAATTCAATGTTTACAGACCCTTGGAAGGAGACATGTATGCCATGTTAGTTTGTGATTTTAATTATTTGAATGATTTTTGCAGCTCTTCTGTACGCGTGCCTCTTACCTGGCTGGTCTGGTAGTCGGAGGGTTCCACACCTTTCACCTCCACTTGTCTAAAGATTGTGGGTTCAGCGTCAGGTTTGCTCAGGTCGTAGTGATAAATGATTCCTGCAGGTCAGAAGTGAAACTTTAATAATAATAAATGTTTAATTTGTTGGGTTACAGATGTGCTCAGTGGTTCTGTACTGGACTTGTTCCCGTCTGTGTGGAGGTGCTTTACCAGGAGTGGTGAAGGACGTGAACTTGTAGAAGAAGTCAGAGTGTTTCTTCTTGCAGCTGAGCCCGGCCACCGTGCCCACGTCCAACGGCAGGTCACGGATCCAGCGTCCGGACGAGAGTTCGTACAGATGGAGGACGTCCTTCACGTCCCGCACGTAATTGACCAGCAGGTAGCGTTGATTCACACACTGAACAAAACCTGAGAGACATGAGAGGAGTGATTTATTACAGCGTTTCACTACAGAGCAAAATACTGAAATGCACTCACTTTATCTGTCTCTATCTGTCTGTCTGTTTCATCTCTATCTGCCTGTCTGTCTGTCCTGTCTCTATTTGTTGGTCTGTCCTCTCTGTCTGTACTGTCTTTGTCTGTCTGTCTGTCCAACCTGTATCTGTCTGTCATTATCTATTTCTATATGTCTGTCTGTCCTGTCTCTATCTGTCTGCCTGTCCTGTCTCTAACTATCTGTCTGTCTGCCTGTCCTGTCTCTGTTTGTCTGTCTGTCCTGTCTCTTATCTTTTTCTTGCCTCATATTGTTCTTTCTCTTTCTATCTGTCTGTTCTGTCTCCTTCGGGTTCTTTCTTTGTCTGTCTGTCTGTACGGTCTTTATCTGTCTGTTCTCTCTATCTGATCTTTCTTTCTGTCCTGTCTCCTGTCTGTCCTGTCTTTCTGTTCTTTCTCTTTCTATCTGTCTGTCCTCCTTTTGACTCTTTCTTGAATCTTCCTGGATCTGGTGACTGGGAAGGTCACTGGATTTTTACTGACATCATGTTCATGGAACCAGTTTTAAATAGTTTGAACTTTGTGACTTGGTTCATCATGCTGGATTTAATCTGTATACTGGAATAGGAGTCAATACTCGCTATATGTCAGGAAAATAATCCTCACACCATTAAGCCGAAACTGTAGATTCAGGGCAGGTGGGGAACATGAATTTATGTTGTTTACACCAATGTCAGAACAGAAAATGAAACTAAGATTCATCAGTTGCTTTTATTGAACTTCTGAGTCAGTCATTTTCTTCATCTCTATGATCTCCATCAAGCTTTTCATCCAGTGATGTAAAGAAAACCGTAACGTGACTTACACACTTATCGTACCGTAAATTCATCACACCATTTTACCGGCACAAAAACACGAACTACTACCCGATTCCTCTTTCTCCATCCTATATGTGCAGACGAAACCAGTGAAAGCGCCCGGGTTCGAGCTGTGGTCAGACGTTCTGAGAAAAACTGAAAACGTAGATTTTTACACGAAACACCAGGATTACAAAACCAGCCGCCGATACACAGCAGAGCAGGTCTGAGTACTGACACGCAAAAGAGGAAACTGAGAGAGGAAGTCGATGTTTGGGAAATGAGCTATTGCCATCATCGTTAAGGAAAGAGGGAACCAGAGGCTTGAGGATCAAAGACGTTATAACATGGCAAAAATCCCTACAGCCCTATTAGATGTGATCAGAAATCCTATTGATTAGGTGATTAGGTTTAATATTAATACACAGAGTGGGATTTATAAAAGCTGATTCACTGTAAAGCTTTTTTTACAGGGCAGTCATAGCCTAGTGGTACTGGACTTGTAATCAAAAGGTTGCTGGTTCAAGCCCTACCTCTGCCAGGTTATCATTGTTGGGCCCTTGAGCAAGGCCCTTAATCCTCAATTGGTTAGACAGTATACTGTCACAGTGCTGTAAGTCACTTTGTCGTGTTTAACTACATTTACATTTATGGCATTTAGCAGATGCTTTTATCCAAAGCGACTTACAGTACTGTGACAGTATACAGTCTGAGCAATTGAGGGTTAAGGGCCTTGTTCAAGGGCCCAGGCAGGCAGTGGTGGGGCTTGAAGCAGCGACCTTTTGATTACAAGTCCAGTACCTTATTCACTATGCTTCGACTTGACATAATAATAATAATATGATTTTCTGAATTTCTGACATATTGAGACAGTATTTATTATAAATAAAAGTGCAGTACAGGTAAACACGACGTGCTTGTGTTTTCTTACCCAGGACGTCTTTCTCATGCTGAGGAATTAACGTGCTCCAGTTCTCTGTCTCCGGTTTCTGGAGGTCCACGTTGATGACGCAGTAGCGGGGTGCATCCAGGTTGGTGCGGAACGTGAAGACGGTGCCCTCGTTGGTCACGTAGGAGTACTGTGCTTCAAAATTATCCACCACCTTCACCCACGGCAGCAAGCCTGCATAATACACACAAAAAAAGTTATAAAAACACAGAAGACTAACAAACTGACAATGCAGTAAATATCTGAAATCAATATTCGACACTTTATGTAGGCGGTGAACAATACACACACACACACACACACTCACACAGATGTTAGAAATACATACAGACACACTCAGATATATAACACACACACACACACACACACACACACGTTACAAACACACACAGATATTTTATATACACACAGAGATGTTACAGATACACACAGACACACACAGATATTAAATATGTACACAAACACACACACACACACAGATATTAGAAATACACACAAACACAGACGTTAGAAAAACACACACAAATATTACACACACACACACACAGACGTTATACACTAATGATCAAAATTTTGGGTTTGGGGTTGTACACACACACACACACACACACACACACAAACACATATGGCAGACACAGACCTGAGATGCCATTGGGTAGCTGGTGTAGGTCACAGTACCAGAGCTGATTTACAGGCTCACATCCCTCAGTGATGCACAACACAGCGTACCGACCGTCGTCTGATATCTGCACACACCAACACATATGTGCGTTACATTTTAATGTAAATAATAAAGACTGTAACAGAATTTAACTGTGTGTAATGGAATGGTGTAGCTGTGTGTAATGGAATGGTGTAACTGTGCTGCTAGCCTTACGATGACGCTGCTGTGCCATTTGGGGTGGTCGGGGAATTCGGCCACCAGGACGTCCTCTGATTGCTGGGTGCCAATCACATGGTAGAAGAGTTTCTGGTTCAGGTTGGTGGTCGTTTCCGTGCCTGGAGTCAAAACATGTATGTGTTTACACATGCTCACACACACACACACACACACACACACACACACACACCCCGCCCTCAGGTGTGTAAGAGACTGTGATTCAGGATCCACATGCCAAAGGACCCATCGGCTCTAAATCAGGAGATCACTGCATAGCTTTGATATTATTTAGTTCCTCTGGAGAACTAGCTACGCAACCCACAATTTATTATTCAATGATGCACTATATGTCCAAAAGTATTTGGACGCCTGACCATGAGCTTGCTGGACGTCCCATTTCAAAAAGAAAAAATATTAAAGCAGAGTGACCTGTATGTGATCTTTTCAGCTAGAATAACTTCGAAGTACGTCTGTGGACGGAAATTTGTGCTCATTTAGTCAATCGATGACAGCAGTTTGTATGACTGGACACTGATTAGTTAAGGAGGGCTCAGTTGATGTTCCGGTTCACCCCAAAGCTGTGGATTGGGACTGAGGTCAGGGATCTGTGCAGGTTGCTTTGCTTTATGTGCACAGAGAAAGATGCTGGAACAGGAAATGGCCTTCCCTAAACTGTTGCTGCAAAGTTTGAAGCATATAACTTTCTATCGGGGTGTCGAAATACTTGTGTCCATGTAGTGTTTGTAGTATTTTTACACTTTAAATTCAGTTTGCTCTTGCTGTAGGATAATTTAACCGACTCTAACCATCAGCCTTGCCATCCTGGAGCGGGTAGCAGTTGTAGAAGATTCCCTTGGCATCGTGTGTCCACGCCAGGCAGCTGAACTTCACCCTCTCCAGCACGTCGGGCAGCTGAGTGAGGTCATCGGCTTTCATGATTTTCATCGTGACCCAATCAGAACCGGCGCTGCTCAGTCCGTACGCGAAATACTCGCAATCCTCCGACAGGCGGCCCACTGCACACGTAAAAGAATTAAAGAGTGTATGGGTATACGTATAGCATATGTGTGTGTGTGTGTGTGCGTGTGTGTGTGTAGGCATTAGAACCCACTCTTGAGGGCCACGGTTCCGTCCTCGGAGAGCTTGTTAGGGTCGAAGAAGACGGACGCCGGGCTTTCCAGCGAGTCCTGCACGTACAGCACATACTGGTTCTGCAAACCCTCGTTGTGGGAGTAAAAATATCTGAAACGTAAAGAAATAAACATGCATAAGCAAACACGAACAGCGTACGACACTCAGCTTTAGTTAGTTAGATTTAGTATCGTATTCCATGCTGTTTTATTAGCATTACAGTCAAATTGAAGTCATTTTAATGCCGGTTTGTATGCAGAACACACTTGAACGGCTATTTCGAGCCACACAAGATACAAGCGCAGGGATCTAATTCAGAAACGTCTGAACAGAAGCGATGTTTAAATCGGGATTTATAGAAACCTGAAGTGAAACTGGCATCAAAACTATTCTTATACATCTGCAGACTAATGCGCTAGTGCACGCTCTCACTTTTTCCTCCTTCACGTCTTAAATGAGCGACTAAATTCATTATTTAATGAATAATACTAACATTATCAATTAATTAATTTATTTATTCAATTATTTAATGTAGTATCCTCCGCTGCTGGCGGATTCCTGATTGTAGTAAAGGTGGGTATATTGCTGCTCACGCCTCCTCCTGTAGCGGAACCCTTTTTCACCCAAGCACTCTGCACAGGCACCTCTCTTATCTGCTAATCAGGGTCCTTACACAGCGTTTGAAGACCCCACCCACATAGTCCGGTCATCCCACCCTAGCAGAACCATGTCTGCTGCAGGCACTGCCGATTATACCCGCTAGATGGCGCCCAGCTGACCGGTGGCAACCCTGAGTTTCGAATCGAGGAGTTCAGAATCTCGGCGTTGGTGTGCTAGCGGAATATCCCGCTGTGCCACCACAACACCAGTAATTTATTAATTTATACAGAATGGTGTGGTGGTGCTACCTCTTTCCTCTCTTGTAGGGGCAGCTGTATTTGGGGTAGTTGTAGAGTTCAGTAAGTCGCTGTTGGAACTGAGCTCTGACCTCACACTGCTCCAGGTACGGCATGGTCAGCTTATTCTGCTCCTCCACAAATGCCTACACACACACACAAACACACACACACATCATAATGCGTATAGTAACTGCCACCTGCCTAATATTATTTAGATCCCACTTATGCAGCCAGAAAAGTCTGGACATGGTACAAGGTCTCCTGTAAGTGTGAGGACTTGTTTGTCCAGCACATTCCACAGATGCTTGTTCAGACTATGATCTGGAGAGTTTGGAGGCCAGGTCAACACCTTGATCTCTTTATGTTCCTTAAGCCATTCCTGTGACAGGAGGGTGTATTAGTGGAACACCATTGCATTCAACCTTCAAGGGTTGGACATGGTCTGCAAGCATGTGTAGGTAGGTGGTTTGTGTCTAAATTCCACAAGGTTTCCCAGCAGAACAAGGTTTTCCAGAGCATCACACTCCTTCCTCCAGCTTGCTTTCTTCCCATAGTGCATCCTGGTGCCATTGCTACCCTGGGTAAGCAACATGCCTCATCAGTCCACCTTCTTCCATGGCTCCATTGTTCAGCTCTGGTGATCACATGGCCATTAAAGGAGCTTTCGGTGGTGAAGAGGTCAGGATGGGTTCTCCAGAACTCCAGTAGTTCTTGAGTTGGATCAGAACCAGACGGACTGACCTTTGCTCCCTATGAATATCAATGAGATTTGGGCATTGGAGACCCTGTCAGTTCAACAGTTGTCCTTCCTTGGACCACCTCACAAGAGCTAGAGTTTTGGAGATGCTCTTGCACAGGTTTCCTACCTTAAACGTCATGTGGTTGGTTTATTATTATTATTATTATTATTATTATTATTGTTGTTGTTGTTGTTTCTGCTGCTGCTTTACCTTGGTCTCATCATTGTCAGGGTCTTCCAGCCACCAATAAGGGTCGGAGATCTTTACACCATGATAATCATCAATCTAAAACACAGTACATAGTATTATACACGTATACATACACTATAGGTTAAAAGTATTGGGACACCCCTTCCCAGATTGGAATTCAAGTGTTTCAGCCACAACGTTTGCAAACAGGTGTAATAAATCAATTATATAAGAAAAATAATATGCTTCCAACTTTGTATAACAGTTTAGGGAAGGCTCTTTCCTGTTCCAGAATGGAACAGTGTGTCACTGTGCACAAAGCAAGATCTATAAAGACATAAAGACACTCCTCCATATATTTATGATAAACCCAAACATTATTATTATTCTTACTTTTATTATCAATAATTTGATGTGCTTCTGATATAGTGAATTGTGGTTATTTTTATTGATTAATTGATTGATGGGCAGCACGGTGGCTCGGTGGGTAGCACTGTCGCCTCACAGCAAGAAGGTCCTGGGTTCGATCCCCAGGCGGGGCGGTCCGGGTCCTTTCTGTGTGGAGGTTGTATAATTTCCCCGTGTCTGTGTGGGTTTCCTCCGGGAGCTCCGGTTTCCTTCCACAGTCCAAAAATATGCAAGTGAGGTGAATTGGAGACACTGAATTGCCCTATAGGTGAATGGGTGTGTGTGTGTGTGTGTGTGTGTGTGTGTGTGTGTGTGTGTCTGCCCTGCGATGGACTGGCGTCCCGTCCAGGTTGTTACTGTGTGCCATGCGCACATTGAAAAGCTGGAATAGGCTCCAGCACCCCCCTCCCCTAGAACCTTAGTGCCACGGCCACCTGACCCCTTTAACCCAGTTCCCCTCACACACTCACACAGTTCACTAATCATGACTATTAGAAGGCGGAGTGCCCCTCACCCCGTGTGTGTGTGTGTGTGTGTGTGTGTGTGTGTGTGTGTTTGAAGAAACCGGAAGCACAGAAGCCATCGTGTGTCAGTATGTGTCAGCATGTGTAAAAGATCCCAGCTGTAAAGCAGACTGACCTTTTCCTCATCACGTCGAGCTTCTGGGTATTGGAAAGCCATGAGGAGACGCGGCGTACGTGCGTTTTCTGTTTTATTTGCTAACCTGATAGTGTATTAAGTGTGTATGAGTGTGTGTGTGTGTGTGTATTCAGATACTCGGTGAGTCAGCTACACAAAGTGAAAGCAAAACCAAACCAACTGCTTCAGCCTGCCCTGGTTTTCTCACCCTCCCCTTTTAACTGCCTGTGTTCCGCTTGTGCGCCAGCTACCCAGAGGAAGTGATGTCAGAGGGGAAGCGTGCATGCAGTGTAGCTGTTCGGAATGCACATTTTAGACGGTGTCCTAATGTGTGTCATTCTACTCAACTTTTAAAAAGTCTGTAGACAAGATCTAATAAAGTGTGTTTACATTTTGGCCCCATGTGTATATATATATGCAATACCCAACCACTTCTTTTCACCTGCATGAGACAGGTTCACACAGGGATCAGAACCACACACTGCTCTTCATTATTCACCATCTGAGACAGTGGGAGCCAAGCTGTTAAAATACAGGTCTAGTAATCAGAAGGTTGTCGGTTCAAGCTCCTCCACCGCACCTGAGCAAGGCCTTTAACCCTCACTTGCTCGAATTGTGCTCGGTCATAATTGTAAGTCGCTTCGGGATCTGCGAAATGCCACAAATGTAAATGTAAATCTAAGTGCAGTGCCTCGACCAGCCAGCAGAGGTCGCAACTGCAGCAGCACTGAGGAATCCCTTCAGCCAACCACGTCTGTGTAGCGCCCGGCCGGCCGATAGCAAATCTGAGATTCAAACTGGAGATCTCTGCAGTGGAAGCGTAGTGTGTTTTACCGCTGCTTCACCCGCGCGCCCCGTGTATCATTTATAACGAGGAGAACATGCACCGGACCGCCCTGTCTGGGGATCGAACCCAGGACCTTCTTGCTGTGAGGTGACAGTGCTACCCACCGAGCCACCGTGCCGCCCTAAAATAAAGTTCGAACGTTAACATGAATAAATGATTTAATGTTCATAATATTTTAGCTGCTCCTGTATTAAGGCGTCGCCACACTGAATTTGTTCAACATATCAGACTTGGAACTTGGTTTTTATGCTGGACGTCCTTTCGAAGGCAACCCTCCTATTTCTTTCCGGGCTTGGGACCTGCACTGAGAGCGCACTGACAAGTGTGCATCCCAATGGCAAGGCTGTTTTGAAGATGTTTTGCTGATAGTGCCGCTGAGATTTGAGATTTGAACCCTGGATCCCCAGATCTCAGCAGTAGTAGGTGCCACTACTACTTTTATTTTGTCATTAAATGACACATACATGTTAACCATGGTGTTACAACCCAAATAAATAAATAATACACGCAAATAAAAAATACAAGAATAAGAAAATGAAGTAACCAAAGCGCAAAATGTAAATGAACAAAACAAAATTAAGGTTTATTTATTTAAATTACACATTTAAACTAGGGATGTATCAATACCATTTTTTCCCAACCGAGTACAAGTACAAGTACATGTATTTTTGTACTTGCCGATACCGATACCAATACCTATTTAGAATGATAGAGTTAATGAGTTAATGGAGTTAATGAGTTGGAGGTTAATAAATATTTTTGCAATGTTGGTGTTTTGTTGTTATGTTTTGTAGAGGATCAGGTCAGAAATACTGTAAAACGTGTGTGTGCTGATGTATTCTGATATAAACTATATTATCCCCCTGTCCTACCTGTTTACACTCCTCTCCTGCGTTTCCCCTCACACCGTATCCTGCGTTCTCATTGGCTGTTCGACATGTCACTCATTCCCAGTCGCACATCTCAGATCAGATATCTGACGTGCTAGAAAACTCGATCCGGTCGCCGAGTGCTCGGCGAGCCCCTCGGATCGAGTTGTTGGATAGTTCACACTCAGCGATCGAGAGCTGAGTTTTGATCGCCGAGCGAACGCAGAGTTGCTCCCGAGCCAGCAAATCTAGCGCCGACCAGTCGGCGAGCGAAAATCTGGGCAAAAATCGTGTCGTGTGAACCAGGCATAACGCGGCAACGTGCACCAGGCACACGGTATCGGATGTTTAGTATCGGAGCCTCGTTTGCGAGTACGAGTACAAGTTAATGAGCGCGGTATCGGGTACCAGTATCGGTACTCATGCATCTCTCATTTAAACACAAGTAAACATAGTTGAGCAGCTAACCAGACGTCCATATAAGGTGTATGTTGTTATATGTGCACAAATTCCGTTCACGTAACCTGATCTAGCTGGACCGCATACCGTACGAACCTCGCTGTGTAATTAACGTTTACCAAACTTGTACTTTCCTCTTCGGTAATCACGGCTTGTTGTGGAGGAAGTGAAGGTGCTAAGTGATGATGAGGAGTGTGAGGAGAGACACAGGAAGTGAAGGTGTTAAGTGTGTTTAGTTATTACAGGATGAGTTATTACGCACACTGGTTGTGGGTTTGAAGCTGGTGTGTGTTGATGTTGATGGATTTCGGACCACACACTTCGATCATGAGCAGTTTCTGTAAATCACATGACTGATTATCAGCGCTTTTGTCATCGAGCGATTATAAATGTCTGTGTTTTATTGGTTTGTGAGGTTTTTACTGCACTTAAGAAAACAATGATGCTTAATTACACAATGACAGCGTCAGTTTCGATGTGAAAGCGTTTATAAAAACATACTTCCAGTTTAAGCACACTATACGACCAGAAGTATTCAGACACCTGACCCTGAGCTTGTTGGACCAAACTTATCTTTGGTCTTTGGGACCACACCAAGTAAAATATTTAAATAAATAAACCACTTTAAGCTACGTGTTCTGTTTTTGGAAACAGTGAGTGTGCCGGACATGTCTGAACATGCCTGATGGAATACAGGCACGGAAAAGTCTGTCATCACATGACTGTCATATGTTAATGCATACAGAATGATTAACTGTGATGAAATGGCCCAGCCTACACACCTACACTTATGGAACAAAAACAAAATAATGCAACGTAACTGCAATCCATCGCTGAACAAACACTAACTCATGTAAGCGAGTCCTACAACACACGGGTCAGATGACTAATATGGAAATTCGGTCCTTTAATCATTAACTGATCGCTGTTTATAGTGCAGCAGGTATCACAGTGGGTCATGGAGGAAGGGAGTGACTGGGGTAAAAGGTAGACTGGGTGCAACGTCTGGGCATAAAATGCTTTTGGGGCAAGTCCGGACTTAGGAAAGTCCCCTCGTGACTCACGCCAAGGTCTTACGTAGGTTCGAATTGTGTTTAAAGTGCCTTTAGAATCAAAACCATACACAGCAGCGCTGCTAGAGTTTTAAAATACCGTGTCCACTCACTGTCCACTCAATTAGACACGCCGACCTAGTTGGTCCACCTTGTAGATGTAAAGTCAGAGACGATCGCTCATCTATCACTGCTGCAGCTGATCTGTTCCTTTATAAGTGGTCATAGGGCGCTGCCCACGGGGCGCTGTTGGCTGGATATTTTTGGTTGGTGGACAATTCTCAGTCCAGCAGTGACAGTGACATGTTTAAAAACTCCAGCAGCGCTGCTGTGTCTGATCCACTCACACCAGCACAACACACACTAACACACCACCACCATGTCAGTGTCACTGCAGTGCTGAGAATGATCCACCATCTAAATAATACCTGCTCTGTGGTGGTCCTGTGGGGGTCCTGACCATTGAAGAACAGGGTGAAAGCAGGTTAAAAAGACATGTAGAGAAACAGATGGACTACAGTCAGTTATTGTAGAACTACAAAGTGCTTCTATATGGTAAGTGGAGCTGATAAAATGGACAGTGACTGTAGGCTGATCAGTGTATATAAACGGTGTCACTAAAGGGGATCTTAGAGCTCGAGGACATGTTGATGTCGGGTTCTGGTTTTTGAGGCGTCATCAAATCAGTTTCAGAACTTATTCACCTGAAAAACATGTACGCTTCCTCGAAAATGACTAATGTTTTTACGGCAGCGTATTACAGCCACTGTAAACAAGGTTTAGGTTTCTGTTTTAATTATAAAGTCATATACGTTTTTATTTCGAGTCGGAATATTATGGACACACACACATTTATCAAGATCCCCACCCCCATCCATTTCCCATCACTGGACTCTACATCTCTAACTACACACATATGTATATATTTACATACAGAATATATAGTGTTATTATATAGTTGTAATTGTCACACTGCTGTTTAATAGTAATTGCATTTCATAGTATTAGATATATATATCTTTTTTTTATTCTACCTTTTTTTATTTACTGTATTTACTGTACTTACACTGTACTGGAGCTGCTGTAACACTCGAATTTCCACCATGGGGATCAATAAAGGAATCTTATCTTATCTTGTCATCTTAAAGCCTAGTTCAAGCTACTCGATGTGCTAGATGTGGCAGCTCGGATTCAACTCGGCGTTCGCTCGGGGCTGGAAACTCGGCTCTCGATCGCTATGCGTGAACTGTTCAACGACTCGATCTGTGCGGCTCGCCGAGCGCTCACAGACTGAAGAAAAATATCTAGCATGTTAAATATCTGGACCAGTCGCTGACTCTAAATTGTGTAGCATAAAAGGCGCTGTGAGCAGCCAATGAGAACGCGGAACACTAGGTGAGGGGAAACCCTGGGGAAGGAGAGTAAAAACGTTGGACAGGGGCATAATATAGTTTCTATCAGAATACATCAGCTAAGATTCAAACCCAGATTGGAGCAGTAGTGCCCCACCCACACGCCTGAACAGTGAGAAAAATAAACGTTTATTTTCAATTCAGACAGAAACACATGAACCACCAACACCTGGTGGAGTCTAGTTTCAGGTTTCAGTATTTAAATCCATAATGGTAACCAACCTTCAAAATGCATTTACATATACAGTGCATGGCCAAAAGTATGTAGACACTTAAGTATTCAAGTGTTTCAGCCACATAAAATCATTTACATTAAATAAATGACATGATTCTGACTTTGTGCCAAGTTTTATGGAAGGCCTGTAATAGCTCCAGCGATGTGACTTCTGTTGTTTTTTGCAATTGGAGTAAATCCAGTTGGAGTAAATCCAGTTGGAGTAAATCCAGTTGGAGTAAATCCAGTTGGAGTAAATCGAGACAAATTCAATTTGTTTACACCGGTGAATCAAAGCTGAGCTGTAAAAGCTCGGAGAGCGGCGGTGTGGAACGCATGTGTGTGTTTGCTACCTGACATGTGTCAAACCTGAAAGGCTTCTGTCGTTAGCTGTCAGTACCTGTCAGTAGCTGTCAGTAGCTTTATAGCTGCGAGGCTGAACGAATGTTTTTGGCTCGAACTTCTGCCTCGTTTCCGGACGTACCGAAATACCGATGCTTTGTTGAGAGGTGTTGACAGACGTGTTGAAGACAGGAGGCACGCCGTCGCTGTGAAGACGGTGGCTTAAAAGAAACCTTATTTATTTATTTATATTAGAATTACAGCGGTGTGATTCTTTAATCCTCTGCTATGTAGTCAATACATCACTGGGTAGCTGGTTTCCATATACAATTCACTCTGTGGCCATAAATATTCAGACACCTGATCATTAGCTTGTTGGACATTTCCCATGTTTATAAAAGCCTTCCTTTCCTTTCCTTTCTTTTTGTCCTTACTTTCTTCCTTCCTTCTTTCCCTTCTGTTCCGTCCCTCTTTACCTCAGTTTATTTGTTCCCTTCCTTTCCTTTCATACTCCCATTTTCTCCCCTCTGTTCCTTCCTTTCTTTCTTCCCTCTCTTTCCTTTCCTCTCCTTCCTTTCTTCCTTCCTTCTTTCCATCCTTCCCTTCCATTTCCTCCTTCCCTTTATTTCCTTCCCTTTCCTTCCCCTCTGTCCCTTCTCTCCCCCCTTCCTTACTTCCTGCCTTCCTTCCCTTCCCTTCCCTTCCCCCCTTTTCCTTCCTTTTTCCCTTCCTTTGTTTCTTTTCTTTCTTTTTTCTCTTCCATTCCTTCCGCTCCTTCCTTCCATTCTTTCCTTCCCCTATCTCTCCCTCGATTCCTACCTTTCTTTCTTTCCTTCCTTTCCTCCCATCCCTTCCTTCTATTTTTTCCTTCCTTTCTTTCTTTTGTCCTTCCTGTCCTTCATTCCTTCCTTCCTTCCCTCCCCGTGTTCCTTCCTTCCTTCCTTCCTTCCTTCCTTCCTTCCTTCCTTCCTTCCTTCCTTCCCTCCCTCCCTCCCTCCCTCCCCGTGTTTCTTTATTTCCTTCCTTCCTTCCTTTCCTCTCTTTCCCTTCCTTTGTTTCTTTCCTTTCTTCTTTCTCTTCCATTCCTTCTGCTCCTTCCTTCCATTCTTTCCTTCCTCTATCTCCCCCTCCATTCCTACCTTTCTTTCTTCCCTTCATTTCCTTCCTTCCCTTCTGTTCCTTTTCTTTTCTTTATTCCGTGTATCCTAATTTCCTTTCCTCCTTCTTTCCTTTGTTACTTCTTTCGTTCCTTCCCTCAATTCAATCCGTTCCATCCCTTCCCGTCTATTCTTTTCTTCCTTCCTCCCTTCATTTATTTGTGTCTTTATTTCTCTTTTTTCCATGCCCTGTCCTTCATCACATTTTCCGTCTTATATTTGGTCCTTTACTTCCCTCTTACTTTACATGTTCCTTCATCCTTTCTATTCTTTACTTAGTTGGACAGCGGTAGACTAGTGTGTAGAGCTTTGGGTTACCAGTTGGAAGGTTGTGGGTGTGAATCCTGGCTCCACCATCAGCATGCAGCCACCGTTGGCGCCTCTCAGTTCCAAAGAAGTCGGCTTCCGAAGAACCTTCATTTGTTATATAATCAGAAGTACGTGTGCAGCACAATGAATTGCTTCCAAAGAAGCTGGAATATGAGGAAAACAAACATTTCACTTTCCTGTACACGTGTAAATGATTACATGACAAAGGCGTCAGTGTCAAGTATCTTATTTATCTATCTGAGATAAGATGTATACATATACGATCACTTTTATACACCACTGAATTAAAACTAAATAACCGGAGCAGAAATCTCTCGTTTGGACTGAATCGTTCCAAAACAAACACTGTGACTTTGGTTTTTAGTCGCTATAAGGGCAGCAAACACCCCCACCGCACACACACACACACATCTCAAACACACACACAATGAAACATGCTGACGGGCCCGTCAGCGTCTGACTAAGTCTCGTTGCCTAAATCATGAGCGGTAACAAACCTACACAGATCCGTGATTCTGCAAGAACGTACGCCAGAAACAAACGTTCCTAGAATGAAATAATGACTTCATGTTTTTAAGAAAACTGCAGTGCAATATCACGTTACGACTCCTACGCTGCACTTCCTGCATCCAAAATGACTTCATTACGTGACCGCTTTTAGCGCACGACTCATTTTAATGTGACCGCGTTATTTAGTGAGGTGAGAAGTGAGATGGTTATTCTTCTCTGCTCTGCTTTATAACTTGAAATGCACCTACAATGATTGGCATCAGAGGCAAGTGTAGCCTAGTGGTTACTTCAGATTCCAGTAACGATGATGATGGTGATGATGATGAAGACAAACCCATATGTTAACATTTACATTTACATTTTCGGCATTTAGCAGACACTTTTATCCAAAGCGACTTATAGTACTGTGACAGTGTTTTGTCTAAGCAATTGAGGGTGAAGGGCCTTGCTCAAGGGCCCAACAGTGACAACCTGGCAGTGGTGGAGCTTGAACCAGCAATCTTTTGATTACTAGTCCAGTACCTTACGCTAGGCTACATATGTTAAGCTGATTGTTGGGAAAGAGTGGTGTGGGCTGATTGCATCATGCCAGGATTAGGTTTTGGTGACAGGCAGCATGCCAGGGAGCGAGTCTTGTAGACGGAGGGGATTTAGGTAATTAGGGACGCTGATCATTGTCCAAAAGTCAAACAGATTAGAGGAGAATTAGGGCAGACGATGAAGGGAGCTGGAGGGAAACGGGGTCAGAGATACATGGTAACTGTTGGATGGGTTAAGTTTAGCAGTTGAGTAGTTAAATGAATTCTGGTAAATTTAGGGTTTAAATCTCAGCGGTGCTATCAGCCAGTCGGGCGTCTGCATGGTTAATGTCTTAGCCTTTGAGAGGATTACTTGTGGGTGCGCTCTTAGTGCTGGTCCCAAGCCCGGACACAAATAGGAGGGTTGCGTGAGGAAGGGCATTCGGTGTAAAGACTGTGCCGAGTCTGGTATGTGGACCAGATCTGCTGTGTGCTGTGAACAGAGCTGCATTTAATTATCGTTCCTTTTTTCACCCAGTCAAGTCGTGTCCACTTGGAGTCTCTCTCTCTCTCTCTCTCTCTCTCTCTCTCTCTCTGTCTTTTTGCTGAAATTATTCATTCAGTGAACGTTAGTCTCATACTGTGTGAGCTATCAGCCGTTCCTGTAGGAATCACACCGGTAACATGATGCTTCATTATGCCTTGGTGGTTTGAATGACAATAAAACGAAAATACTTGCCCCGAAAATACTCGCCCCTTCCTGTGGGCGCTTGTGTGCGCTTACCTGTGTCTAGACGTCTGATTCAGACGTCTGTGTTTACTCTCCATCCGTTCCTCCACACACACACACTATCTCCTGGTCTGAATTAATTAGCCGGCGCACTCATCGATCCACTGGAATTAAAATAAAATCCTCTTTGCATGTCAGACGGATCTGAATTGACTTAAATTATTTGGGAGGGAGGGGGTCATCCTAGCCCACCTGCTATTTATTTATTTTGGATAGGCTTGTATGACTAATTAGGAGCAGTAAGACACACAAACCTAAATTCAGACACAGAAAATCGATGCTAAGTGCTGAACCAGGCAGTTTGCCGAGCTAACAGTCACGATTAACTAAATCTCTGTCACTGTTCGGTCAAACCTTTAAACCTGCGGAACTTCTGAGCCACATCACAGCGTGTCCAGGGGCAGAAATCTCAAGTAGGACCGGAAGAGGGTAAAACAGAGCGTCGCCCTTGCAATGTTATTGTAAAAATAGCTGCATAATGTTTAAAGACGACTGTGGTGTGCCACCTATCATTATCGGTACCTTTGGTAGCACCTTTAGCAGAAATTGTACTTGAGAAATGCTACTGTTTGTTGCCCCACACACCTCCCCCACCCCCATATGACCGTCAGATGTAATGCTGTTAATTTAGGGCAGAGGTAGCTCAGTGGTAGCTCAGTGGTTAGGAAACTGAACTGGTACGCATAAGGTTGCCAGTTCAAGCCTCACCACCACTGTTGGACCCCTGAGCAAGGTCCTTAACCATTAAATTACTGTATTCAGTCATAATTGCAAGTCACTTTGGATAAAAGCGTCCGCTGAATGCTGGAAATAAATAAAGCCGAAAACAGGGTACTGGGGGTACGCATGGGGTTCTGAGCTGCCTCGTGGGCACCTTGGTGAAGTGGCGTACTCGTACTTGAAAACTCAACGGCCCAAGCTTTGGTTTGCATGCCAGTACCAGCATTAAAATGATCAGGAAAAACTATAGTGTCTTATTTTAAGTGATCCTGTGCAATGTAAATAAAATACGATCATTATTATCGTCATTAGACAGCGTGATGGTGTAGCACGTCGCCCAGGTTCTGGTTAAAACCCTGAACACACAGGACTATTGGATCTCTTTCAATCGCTCACATGAGCCGACAGGTTTTAACGTTAAAGATTTTATCTCCTGCGTTCCACAGGCGTTTATGCTTCACAGGTTGATTAAAGGCACCAAGATCTAGATTTATCTAGACAATAAAAACACTGTGCTGCTTCTCGATAGCTGTCAGCGAACCGGTCAGACCAGGCTCGGTTTCTTTGGTCTGGCAGAAGGACGGAATCAGAGCGGTGCAAAAATGTCATCTGAATAAACTTCAACACTGCATGAATGGTGGTCGTGCGTTTCAGGAATTGCTGATTAATACATTTACATGCACGACAGTTTATAGAAGTTGCTCAAAATGGTTCCTCATAAATGTAGGAATCATTGCAGGTTAGTAAATGTGGGCTTAATCTTAATCCTAAAAGGAAGAAGGCTCATGTCAAACCTTCAAGTGAATGGGTTACAACATTAGGTCCCACAGCAGGAACTAGTGCTATAGAACAGGCCAGTCATGGTCGGTTTGCCTGGTTTGATGCTGGTAGAGTCAGAATTTGGAATAAAAACACATATCTGTGGATCTGAACTTCCTTGTGTCACCAGTTTAGGCTGGTAATGGTGAACGGTCTACTGGTTGGTCCTTATGTCTGTGTGCACAATACCATTGTGTTGAGAATGCTCAGTGACCCTAGATATATTGGATTAGAGGTGGACCTATAATGAAGTACACAATCAGCCATTTCTAAATGAAGGGAGGTCAGCTAGGTCGATCAGAATCTCAGCTCTGCTACCGATCACCTGGGCGCCCCCTAGTTGCCACAATTGGCAGCTAGTCTGCTGGGTGGGAAAAGACGGGATCGATTAGTGGGCAGGGTCTTCGATGCTGTGTAAGGATCCTGGTTAGTAGACCAACCTCACACGCCAATCTACCAAAGTACAGGCGAATAAGAAGAGGTCGGAGGGCCCGTGTGTCAGGCGAATATACCCTCCTCAGACGTCACCAGGGTCTCCAGCAGCGGAGGACGAACTGGCTATGATAAATTGGGGAAAAAAAGAGAGAAATGCAGAAATAAAACAACAAAAAACAAGGTTGAAGTAAGTGAAATAAAAGCCGCAGTGAGAAGCGCTCGGCTTGATTCTTTTTATTTTGACTACAAGGATTTGCTCTAAAGTGCACCCAGAGGATATTGAATAGCAAAAACTGAAGTGCTTGAGTACTTGTTTCCTATAGTACGTGTATAATTTATTCAGTGACAGAAAAAGCAAAGCTGCAGAAGTGCAGTCACATACGAATACACGTTTATGGTTGTTGTACTTATTAAAATGGCCAGCTTGTGTACCGTTTTGGACCTGTTTGTGTAGCTGCTGCTTGCAGACTATTATTCACATCTTTTGTTGACACCACTGTCCAATCTGACATAAACCGCAGATAAAAACAAGCCAAAAATAATAAAGCTGAGGATACAGAAACACGCCGCTGTGTTTGGGAACGCTCGACCTAAATGAGATCACCGACCGCTGAGGCTTTCGACCCCCAAGCCAACTAGATGACGCACCGATGATCGGGCTGATTAAAGATCGTTCGGAGAACATCGCGTTGTTGGACTTCCTTTTCTCTCGTTTTGAGAGGCGGAGGTGTGAACTTGTGGCTTTTTTCGGCTCTGTGCTGTGGACTGCAGAGTGTGAGAGTGCAAACCAGAGCGCAGGAACAGCTCGGTTGTTTGTCTTGCCGTCGATCAGACTGCTGATACGTGTTTATTTAAATGTTAAATGTCAGAGATCCTGAAAAGGCTCTTGAAACAATAAAAACCAAGGCCATGATGTATGACGATTACAGTGCTAACCTGCCATGCACCTCCTGCCATGGAACAGCCAGCGAGCAAACGTGGTGTTAAACCCTAAAATCAAAACCAGATCCTGATTTGGGAATGTGATATGACTAATAAAAAGTGCTTTAGAGGGTTGTGAGCTGTCCATCAAACCAGAACAGTAAACAGATAACAGGAACGGCTGAACACCCTTCTTGGGTGGCAAGAAGAAGGTCCTGGTCCTTTCTGTGTGGAGTCTGCATGTTCTTCCCGTGTCTGCGTGGGTTTCCTCCCACAGTCCAAAGACATGAGCCCATTATTTATACCCCTCGCTTTATCCTAGTGGGTCTACGAAACTCCACACAGGGCCTGGGAATCGAACCCCTTCCCTTCTTGCTGTTAGGAGACAGAACTGCATGTGAATAAACCGTCAGTACTGTCAGTCAACAGCGCGAATCGCTCAATGGCACAACCGGCGGAAAGTTGGTTTTGCCACGTATCAGTGAGAGAAGCGCTAAACGTGAACGCAGCCTCGGTGAAATGAGACGCCACACCGCCGAGAGTTGTGGAGAGCCGAGCACCCGTCTCCCTTTTACACGTTCGGCCGTGTGGTGTCTAAAGAGTGAATTTAAATCCTTTCGCTCGCTCTCGAGGCCGCTGCGTGTCTGAAACGGCCGGAGCTATAAAAGAACAAGAAAAGGCAAAGCTGGCAGGAACCACAGAGTTCACACCTCAGTCTCTCAGGGGTGAGAAAAAACAGAAGTTCACCCTCATAAATCTAAACACAACGTCCATCTACACGCGTCAAACCACCGCCACTTGGTCCAGGCCCGAAATCAACGGTAGCTGTGGGTCGTGCGTCATTCCGCTCTTGGTTTGCTGAACTGAAGAAATGTACTATTAATACTAGATCACTTTAATGCTTTTGCAACATATATAAGATCCTTTAGAGCTTTTAAAACCATAAATGAATTCTAACAGGGTCATTTTAAATGCCCTGTTGCAAATATTTGCATTCGCCAGCTCAAATCTATTGTCTTTGCTCATAGTCTGACCTGTTTTTGTCACAGTGTGTTTGTAAACATGCAGTCAGGACAATTTAAGCTACTAGAAATTACTAGTAGAAAAGTGTGTGTGTGTATATGTATATGTGTGTGTGTGTGTGTGTGTGCGTCCTGGGTGTTTTCTACCTTCCTTCCAAAGAATCATACCTACCATGACTGAATAGAATAAAGCGAAGCTAAAATAGATCATGAATTCATGGATGAATAAATGAAATAGCTGAAATACCAGTAAATAAAGCATATTGCTAATATTACTATTAGCTCATTATATTGTATTAAGTTACAGATGTGTAGCAAACATGTTAGTCACAACGTATTTAACCTTAAAAAAGTAGAAGTGGACCACTATTCACTTACATTTTCTGCATTTAGCGGACGCTTTTATCCAAAGCAACTTACAGTACTGTGACAGTATATTGTCTAAGCAATTGAGGGTTAAGGGCCTTGCTCCAGGGCCCAACAGTGGCAACCTGGCAGTGGTGGGGCTTGAACCAGTGACCTTTTAATTGCTAGTCCTGTATCTTAACCACTAGGCTACAACTGCCCTGAATCGAATCTCAGCTCTGCTACCGGTCAGCTGGGCGCCCCGTAGGAGGCAAAATTGGCGGCTAGTCTGCTGGGTGGGAAAAGATGGGGCAAAAAAAATGGGCGGAGTCTTTAATGCAGTGTAAGGACCCTGTTTAGTTAGCGGAGGAACGTGGAGATCGGTGTGTGACTCTCCATGTGCAAGACTCACGTGCCAATCCCTCGAAGTACAGGCAAATGAGAAGGGGAAGGAGCGTGTGTCAGGCGAATAAACCCTCCTCAGATGCCATCAGGGTCCTCAGCAGCGGAAGACGAACTGGCTGTGATAAACTGGGAAAAAAGAACAAAATGCACAAATAAAATAACTAAAAAGGAGTTGAAGTAAGTAAAGTAAAAGCCGCAGTGAGAAGCGCTCGACTTGATTTGATTTGAAGACAAGCACCGACCGTCTGCACCGAGCTCATCTCGGTTTAACAACTGTTGTTTGTGTTGGTGAGCACAGATGCTGAGCGAGAGCGTCATTTCGGTATTGCATTTGATCCACTTTAAGCCGCTGACATGCTGCTCACTCCTTTCCGAACATCCTCTTTGTACGACCCCGGAGACGTCTGTGGAAATCAAAGTGCAGTCCGACCACAGTCTGGTCTCTAATTGCTTGGTTTTGATCTTACAGACTTATATAAGAATAGATTTATGATATTATAGGAGTATACAGACCAGGCATAACATTATGAGCACTGACAGGTGAAGTGAATAACACTGACTATCTCTTCGTCACGGCACCTGTTAGTGGGGGGGGGGGGTATATTACACAGCAAGTGAACATTTTATCCTCAAAGTTGATGTTAGAAGCAGAAAAATGGATGAGCGTGAGGATTTGAGCGAGTTTGACGAGGGCCAGATTGTGATGGCTAGACGACCGGGTCAGAGCATCTCCAAAACTGCAGCTCTTGTGGGGTGTTCCCAGTCTGCAGTGCTCAGTATCTATCAAAAGGACCAAACAGTGGTAAACCGGCGACAGAGTCATGGGCGGCCAAGGCTCATTGATGTTCCAACAGACGAGCTCCTGTAGCTCAAACAGCCGAGCTCCTGTAGCTCAAACTGCTGAAGAAGTTCATGCTGGTTCTGATAGAAAGGTGTCAGAATACACAGAGCATCACAGTTTGTTTTGTATGGGGCAGCAAAAGGGGGACCAACACAATATTAAGAAGGTGGTCATAATGCTATGCCTGATCGGTGTATAAGGGCAGTGGACAGTGTTATGAAACCACTTCTTGGAGCTCCTGATGACGGACGGCTTATTTATTTACCCAGCCTAAAGAAAGTGAACCGTGCCGGTCCGTGCAAACACGAACATACAGGATTATCACGCCAAGATTTTAATCACGAGTTGTATTTTCATTTTTGGAGAATTTAGATGCTTAGAGATCGTTATATATCGTTATTCTTTAGAAACGGGTTTTGGTTTCAGTTCAAAGACAACAGATAACCAGTTTGGCTGTTTTTCACATTGTTCGGGAGCAAGTGCTGGAAAATGAAAGCCAGATGCTTAGGAGTGTCTTTTTTTTGGTGTTAGCAGTGCTGAGTCCAGGGTTGAGTCACTATGAGACACCAGCACAGCTTTGGCACTTGGCTTAGAAAAATGAAGCACAATTAAAAAAAAAAAATCCTCTTCAACATAAGCCCAAAATCTCTGATAGATTCTGGTGATTATAGTTTTTAGTGCTTAAGGAAGCTTCTAACCTATTTACGTTCTTAAGGGACCATATCAAGGACCTGGTTTGGTACCTTCAAATACTGATCTGTACTTATAATAATGTGAAATACAATAGAAATATCTAAATACCTAAAAGTTTGTAATATAAATGTGCTGGCGATCCCATTCCAAAACTATCAATACAAAATTGAGCACCACACACAAGCAAATGTTGCATAAGAAAGCCTTGCTCATAGTCAGCATTCTAATACACTCTAATACATGTTTAAGAGGGTCAAGATCTGGACTCTGTGCAGCCCAATCCAATTTCTTTGTCCACAGGGGGCGAAGTCGAAGTCCATGAAGTCGGGCGCATATAATTCACGAGGAATCTTCAAAAAGTTTCCTCACTTTTATATTTTGGTTATAAGCGGTAAGGGAGGGAGGAGTAATCGCTCGTGTCTGAGAGACGCTTATAGTCTGGATTTAGCTCCATCTTATTTGTACCTTTTTGGATGCTCAGAGAAGCTTTAAGGGGAAGAACATTTTCATGCAATGATGATGTGAAAGCAGCGGCGCATCAGTGGCTACGCGCTCATCCAAAAACTGTGTGATTTTTTTGCTGATGGTATTGAAAAGTTGGTATGATGCTGGAGAAATGCATGAGGTGAGGATGTAGAAACGTGACTTATATGATTAATGTACTTCAGAGGGGTCACGAAGCTTTCTCATGTGATGCTGAATGTAAGTCTGCAGGTTACTTGGAAGAGTTTTGTGTACTCAGCAACCACGCATCAATAATCCCACGCTATGAGGCTACATACCCGCCTTATAATCAGAAAAATGCTGAATATGATCGTGTGGTCAGTAGACAAGACAGAAAATGCTTTCATGAAGAACATCAGAGCTCTCATTCAGGTTCTGGCGCGAGTATCGACGATCATCGAGCTGCTTCTATACAACGGGTTTGCAGGGTAAAGAAATTAGGAACCTGTGAGGTCACTTTGAGCTAAACATCCATTATAAAAGTGCAATAGCCATAAGATTGACTTCACCTGAAAGGTAATAAAGCAAAGAAATCACAAAAAAAATTTTTTATAACATATGAAGTTCTTATTTATGGTGGAACTTCATTCCTGAAGGTGTTTTATATTGTTATTGAAGACAATTAATTGAAACTGTGTTGATCTTTTAAAATGAAAACAAATATTGTACGCACACATACACACACACACACACACACACACACCTCTTTAGGTATGCTGTAATGTTCAGGGGTGCCGGAGTCTCACGCAACATTTTACTGTTAATCATTTCGTTCGTATCACATTTTGACGTGAACCTGTTTACCCACCTGAGGTTCAAGCCTGAAAGTTTGAGGCTGTTGGATGTGACGGGCACACCAAGCCACTGTGCCACCCTGTTGCCCAAATTCCAATTATATCTAAAGCAAAACTGAATGAAGTCAGATCTGAATACTTTCCGAATCCACACTATTTATGCAGTATACACTCGAACCCTCACACACAGATCTGACCTGCCGAGACACAACAACTCCACAAGACATCTATAACACCTCATTAGTAATCTAAATGAAACGGCACATTAATGCTGATCTTATAGAACTGAATTCTTTCTCATGACAGAATTGTTTTGCAGTATTAATATATTTGTCCCTGTTTTTATTAAAATAATTAGAATCGAGGATAGCCGTACCAGATTTCAGTCTTCCACCGGGCGACTGGTCTGGCCATGTGGTCTAAGCCTCCTCCCAGACAATCTGATAATTAGAGAAATTAGCGCAGCGGGAGAAGCGACACACTTCCTCCACACGGCCCACGCTACAGGAGCGGTTAGTAACATATGGTGACCAAATTACTGACCGTTTCACTGACAGACAGGATTAGCACGAGTCAGCCCGACTCAGGTGCCCACTTTGTCTCTTGTGTAATGTGTGTGAATTCGGGGGGTTATGAACAAAATTGTAGCTGCATCTCGAATCTTTTAATGATGCTGAATCGCTGTTGTTGAATGTAAAATTATGTGCATTAATAACAATCTTGTTATTTGTTCCTATTATTGTGTTTTTGTTGATAATTTGCTGTTGACCATAAGGGCAGCATGCTGGCTGGGTGGGTAGCACTGTCACCTCACAGCAAGATGGTCCTGGGTTTGATTCCCAGGTGAAGTAGTCCTCTTTTTGAGTGGAGTTTGCATGTTCTTCCTGTGTCTGTGGGGGTTTCCTCCAGGTGCTCCAGTTTCCATTCCACAGTACAAAGATGTGCAGTGAGATTAATTGGAGATACTAAAAAGTTCCCCTAGTTATGTGTGTGTGTGTGTGTGTGTGTGTGTATGTGTGTGTATGTGCCCTGTAATGGGAGGGCATCCAGTGAATCGTACTCACTGCGACCCTGACCAGGATAAAACAGTGGTAAAACAGCGATAAATGAATGAATGAAAACACCACTACATGCCGGTCAGATGTAGACTTTAATTCTAGACCTTATAAGGATGCTATTATGCATCATTATAGTATAATATCTGCATAGGATGCTCAGGTGGCACAGCGGGCACTGCTGCTGAGATCTGGGGGTCCAGGGTTCGAATCTCAGTGGCTCTGTTAGCCAGTAAGGCGTCTACTTGGACAAGATTGGCTAATGTCTGTGGTCGGTGGCCGAAATAGTCTAGCCATTTGTCAGTGCACTTGTCAGGGGGTTCTTAGTGCCAGCCCCAAGCCTGGATGGAAATAGGAGGGCTGTGTCAGGAAGGGCATCCGGCGTAAAATCTGTGTCATGTCTGGTATAAGGACCAGATCTGCTGGTTGTATGTGGACTAATACTAGATTTTTTAGGTTTGATTGTAGTAAAAAATTCACAATAAGCCATTTTGATTGGGACGCAGGATTAAACCTGTTATTATGAACGATCACAGTCGATGTGAAAGAATCATTTCTAATAAGTTATATTGTCATTACTTTTTTTTACTTCAGAAAAGTGCTGAGAAGTGAAACAGTTATAAAACAAGTCGAATAAATAAATAAGTTAGAAAAGGAAGAGCCGCAGACGAGCGTCTGAGCTTCAGTGATCTTCGACCTGCTCCAGTTTTCCAAGCCAATGAAAGTGGGTCACCGAGGAGTCTGTCTGAATACTGGTGACCATTAAAGGTAAATGAAAAAGTAGGTGAGTGAGTGATGTGTGACTGATGTGTGTGTGTGGGGGGGGGTTGTTGCTCATTAAGTGTACCAGTTAAGAAACAAGTCAGGGGTGAGTAATTTTTAGCCGTGTCCCCCATCACTACCATCTGCTTTCTCTTCTTAACTCTTCCCCCATTCTAATCATCTGACGCTGGCTTTGTCTACAAACGGTGGCACTTGTTGTTCCTGCTGGATTTTCTTGGCCTAATCCTGAAAGTCACATGACCCCGGATCTCGCTGATTGGACGGTCGTGGGTACTCAAAAGCCCGGCGCAGGGCAGAAACTGGCAGTTAAGGTGACGAAGGTGTGATAGACTGGAATTAAGAGCAGCGAGAGAACGAGACAGAAGGAGAAGATTCTCAACTAAATAAAGGAAATGAAGATCCAGCAGATAAATAAATGTCAGGTAAGATGGATGGATGGATGGATGGATGGATGGTTAAACGGATGGAAGGATGGATGGATGGTTGGTTAGATGGATGGATGAATAAATGGATGGATGATTGGATGGATGGATGGTTGGTTGGTTGGTTAGATGGATGGATGAATAAATGGATGGATGGATGGATGGATGGATGGAAGAATGGTTGGTTGGTTAGATGGATGGATGAATAAATGGATGGATGGATGGATGGATGTTTGGTTGGTTGGTTAGATGGATGGATGAATAAATAAATAAATAAATGGATGGTTAAACGGATGGATGGATGGTTGGTTGGATGGATGAATAAATGGATGGATGGATGGATAAATAAATGGATGGATGATGGATGAATAAACAGATGGAAGGATAGATGGATGGATGGATGGATGGATGGATGGTTGGATGGATGGATAGATGGACAGAGAAAACAGATATAAACACAAAGATGGATAGATAGATAGATGGATATCAGACATAAAGATGACTGTTCATCCACCTGTCCTGTAAAACTCACACAATGAACTGTCTGTGACTGAAGCTCCTGCCATTTACAACTTTTTTCCTTTGGATTTATGGATGCAAGCTCTTCTGGATGCAGCTCTTCTGGATGCAAGACTTGGTGTGGAGATCCACCAAGTGAAGAAGAAGACACTTGGATGACAGATTAAACGTTTCTCCAGACCAGGTTTTGTGTCCAGATGAACTGAGTCAACTTTGTGAAGCTGGAAAAATAAAATAAATAAATAAATAAATGAGAGGATAAATCTAGTCCAGGGAAAAATGTTTTAAATGGCAGGAGCTTCAGTCACAAACAGTTTATTAAGGTTTTACAGGACAGTTTAATGGACTGATGGATGGTAGAACACAGAATAACTGATAAATGGATGATAGATGAATAGAATAGTTGGATGAACCAAATTTAATATTGAAAATGAGAGCGATTGATATAAAATGTGGGTTTTTTTTGCAAACATACACCATTTTGTTGAAACCTTTGGTAGCTGGGCTTGTAGATGTGCTGTAAACATGACCAAACTGGGTAAACACTTTTGTGAATGGTGTGATATCATTCAAACTAGAGGAAATACTTGGTTTCTGATATGACTTACCCAAGTGTTGCCAATCATATGATCACTGCGTCCTAGTCACAGCTATTTTTAACTGGATATTCTGGTCTGGTGGGTGTGAGTTCCTCATAAGCATATGGTGAATCTTTGTTTACTTGTTATTACTTCTTATTTACTGAAGGGTAAATAAGAAGAACACGACTTCTGCTGAAATTCAGAAGTATTCTGCCTGTTAGCACGATGCACGCTGGGTATGTAAATTTGCGGCGGGTGTTGAAAGATGGATACGAGTCCTGTCCTGAAGGCATCGTCCACCTCAAGCATCACAAACACGCCCATAATTCCATAATTCTATCATTCTGGCTGCCAGGATATTACAGCTGTGTGGATCATGAGAGTTGCTTCTGTCCAGCGTTTAATACTGAACATGTTTTAAATGATTTACCTACCGAGTCTTCGTCTAGTTTGTACGAGCGTCACAGTGATTCCGACTGCAGCCTCGTCTGACTCCTTTGCCAATCCGAAACCAGTCCGTATTGTTGAGAGTGCATGATGACTTCCTGGGCTGTTATATATGTTATATATTATTATTTATGGATGTTTTGTGCATAAACACAAAACACAGACACAATATTGTACACTCACATGTGTTCATGTTTACAATAGTTTATAATAGTGTTTATAATAGTTTATTATATTACATATCACATATATTTATTCATTCTGTTTATTCTATCTATCTATCTGTCTGTCTTTCTATTTATCTAACTATTTGTCTGTCTGTCTATCTGTCTGTCTATCTATCTGTCTGTCTGTCTGTCTATCTTTCTATCTATCTGTCTGTCTGTCTGTCTGTCTATCTATTTATCAATCATTCTGTCTGTCTGTCTGTCTGTCTATCTATGAACATAAACGTTTTTCTCTCTCTGTAGATGTACAGCTTTACCGTATAACCCTAAGAGAACCAAAGCATCACAAACCGAGTAATCAGGACGTGATGAAGCTGGATCAGTATCTGGAGAACCTGAGTGAATGGAAGGAGACAGACTTCGCCCTGAACTGCACCTACGTCGTTCACGATCAGCCGTCCGAACCGGATTTCAGCCTCCCTAAAGCCATGACGTCCATCCCTCGTAACCTGACCTTCTACTACAACTCTGACAACGAGGTAGCTGATGCTTTAACTTCTCATCTATTAGAAATCACTTTAGATAGAACCACTTGATGTTAAGGTTTTTAGGTAGAAGATTACATTTTGTATGTATACACACATACAGCACAGTGATGGCTTTACTTTTGGGGTCAGACTGCAGGGTCAGCCAGTTATACATCACCCCAGGAGCCGATAGGGTCAAGGGCCTTGCTCAAGGGTCCTACAGTGGTTGCTAGGCAGAGCCAGGATTGAAACTCTTGACCATTTTCAAGATTGATATCGCAAAGTCCACTAAGCTACAACTGTCCCTTATACCAGTACCTTGGTATTTTGGTAAATGAGTTCCATACCTTGATATTTTTATGGTATTTAAGTGTAAACAGGATGCTGGAAAAGCTGGAAGCCCAGCCGCTCTGTAGCTGAGTGTATGTCTGTAAAGCTTTGACTGGACATCAGTAACTGAGTGTATATCTGTAGGGCTTTGACTGGACATCAGTATCTGTGTGTATATCTGTAGGGCTTTGTCTGGACATCAGTAGCTGTGTGTATATCTGTAGGGCTTTGTCTGGACATCAGTAGCTGTGTGTATATCTGTAGGGCTTTGTCTGGACATCAGTAACTGAGTGTATATCTGTAGGGCTTTGACTGGACATCAGTAGCTGAGTGTATATCTGTAGGGCTTTGACTGGACATCAGTAGCTGTGTGTATATCTGTAGGGCTTTGTCTGGACATCAGTAGCTGTGTGTATATCTGTAGGGCTTTGACTGGACATCAGTAGCTGAGTGTATATCTGTAGGGCTTTGTCTGGACATCAGTAACTGAGTGTATATCTGTAGGGCTTTGTCTGGACATCAGTAGCTGTGTGTATATCTGTAGGGCTTTGACTGGACATCAGTAGCTGTGTGTATATCTGTAGGGCTTTGTCTGGACATCAGTAACTGAGTGTATATCTGTAGGGCTTTGACTGGACATCAGTAGCTGTGTGTATATCTGTAGGGCTTTGTCTGGACATCAGTAACTGAGTGTATATCTGTAGGGCTTTGACTGGACATCAGTAGCTGAGTGTATATCTGTAGGGCTTTGACTGGACATCAGTAGCTGAGTGTATATCTGTAGGGCTTTGACTGGACATCAGTAGCTGAGTGTATATCTGTAGGGCTTTGACTGGACATCAGTAGGTCAGTGTGACGCAGCCAGGAATAGAAAATCACTTTCAGGTGACGTGACTGCTGATTCATCCTAATCTCATCAACTCACTCACTCCTGGTTTCCATTCTCAGCCGCCCCCTCTCTTCTCTTTCATTATCTCTACATCCCAAAGTTTCTTTCATTTTGCCTTAACTGTCAAGATGAGTGTGTGTGCATGTGTGTGTGTGTGTGTGTATGTGTGTTAAAGTTCTTGCCTAAAAACATTAACCTGTGTAGCACTGTTAGCATTGTAAAAGCTGCTGCTAGATCCGACTCAGTTTCAGAACTGAAGTACACGTCCAGTACATGTCCAGGCTTGCGCACTATAACGTTTTATTGTTGTCCTACATGATTATACCCATTCATTCATCCATCCATCTATCTATCTATCTGTCTGTCTGTCTGTCTGTCTGTCTGTCTGTCTGTCTGTCTATCCATCTATCCGTCCATCCTTCCATCTGTCTGTCTGTCTGTCAGTCTGTCTATCTATCTGTCTGTCTGTCTATCATGATTATATCATCCATCCATCCATCCAATCTATCTATATATCTAGCTGTCTGTCTGTCTGTCTGTCCATTTGTCCGTCTATCTATCTATCTATCTATCTATCTATCTATCTATCTATCTATCTATCTATCTATCTATCTATCTATCTATCTATCTATCTATCCATCTATCTATCATGATTATATCCATCCATCCATCTATTATATCTATATTTCTGTCTGTCTATCTATTTATTTGTGTATATATATATATATATATATATGTATGTGTGTGTGTGTGCCAGTATTTATAGTGAGCATTAATAACAGGGTGAGAAGTAAACATACTGTTTTTACTGACAGGAACAACACCAAGCTTAACATCATATGCAGGAAAATGCAGAATCTGCGTGTTCTTCAGTCGTTACTCATCCATGCTGGTAAATCTATAAATTAATGGTGATTCATTTTGGTAAAAGTGCATTTAGCCGATAATGTCCATGCAGACGCCCGACCGGCTGATAGCACCACTGAGATTTGAACCCTGTAGTGGACTAGCATACTTTACCTTTACGTATATACTCATTTTAATTAGCTGTCATTATGTGTCGTCCAGCCTGTAAATGATATCCAGGTACTTTAAATACATCTCTAAGCAAAACATGGTCAAATTAAATTGATATTTTGGCCGTTTCACCTTCTCTGCATGTTTCACACATACTTTTAAATTGTATTCAGTCTTTGCTGTGGTTTTATTTAACTTCCTTCCCCCTCCATGCGAACGCCATCTCCCTTTCACACTCTTGTACTCTGTGATTATTGGTGCACACACACACACACACACACACACACACACACACACGTGTTTGTTCCTCTCTGTTGTTTTGGTAAAAATCCCCGCGAATGCTGTGCATTTTGAGGAATCCGTGAGGACGTTGTCGGGTCTGGATAGAAGCCGTAGGAGGAAACGCTCGTGCACACCGACCCGAACACGAGTTTCTCACACTTTCACCGGAGAGACTCGGCGCTCAGCGTCACCGCAAATATCTCTGCCGGCGTGAACTCGGCCCGTCTCGTTTCTCTCTTCCCTTTCTCTCTTTCTTTTCTCGTTTCCTTTTTTGACTCCTTCATGCAAATGCAAACCATCTCTGACCATCGAGGCGCCGTTAGAGAGCGACGCTTCACCATTTCACGCGCGTTCTGACTGTAACGACTCGACGAGCGCCAGGGGTTTTGCTCACTTCCCATTCGAGAGGAGTCTTTTTCTCTCCTGTGCTTTCCTTGTTCATCTTTTTTGCCGCCTTGATTCGGTACGAGCGTCACTCGCTTGCGATAGTGAAGCGTGTGAAAAGAAAATACAAAACTTCC
The DNA here is from genome assembly GCF_030014385.1 of Trichomycterus rosablanca. NCBI lineage: Eukaryota > Metazoa > Chordata > Actinopteri > Siluriformes > Trichomycteridae > Trichomycterus > Trichomycterus rosablanca. The sequence goes on from NC_086009.1 coordinate 20,221,733, forward strand.
TGGAAGTCCAACAATCCTCTGTGATTCCTGGACAGCCCCTGTAAAGCATATGACATGGCGTTTAGAAATTACCTGCTCAGAAAGAGAGAGATGGAATTGTGGGAAACTGTCCGGGAGTTTACTGTGCTTTTGTGTGCTTTTGGTACAGACTTTGTAGAATATGATACACATACACTGTACAGACAAAAGTATTAGGACACCTGTTCTAATTTTTGAATCCATGTGTTTCAGCCACAACAGTTGCTAACAGGTGAAATTAATCAATCATATAAAGCAAATGATATGCTTCTAAATTTGCAGCAACACTTTAGGGAAGGTCCTTTCCTGTTCCAGCATGTCTGTGCCCTGTGCACATAAAGAAAAGCTCAGTTTATGGCAGTTGTAGCCTAGTGGTTCAGTTACTGGACTAGTAACTGGACTAGGAAAGGTCATCACTGCCAGGTTGCCACTGTTGGGCCCTTGAGCAAGGCCCTTAACCCTCAATTGCTTAACTCAACAGCTCTGGAATGAACTGGAACACCAACTAAGGCTCGCTTTAGTCGACTGGTCAGCAGAGGCCACACTTGTCCCTCCCTCTACAGACCCTCGTGTCTGTGCAGGTGCCCGTCCGGCTGATAACAGAGCCGTATTGTACAAGCACGTTTCTCCTTCAGAATGCGTAGCGTCCACACCTACTCCGACAAACCAGCACGTTCTTGTTTACGCCACCACAAACATCCAGTTTTTCCGTTCTATTGTTTTTATTAACTATAAATATTATTCTATTGTTTTAGTAACTGATCTATTAGCAGGAATTCCGTTTTAATTAACACACATGTCAAATAGCAAATATTTTCATGTTCACCACACAGGTCCTGTGATCAATAACGCACTGTAACAATAACGCATTATTTAAAGAATTACCACAGAAATCAACCACACCACAATAAACACATAAACATACCACAAAGAAAAATCGTTTTTACTTTATGAACTCACTTTAATACAAGTGGAATTCAACTGAAACCAAAACAATCCTTCGCACGTTATTTTTCTTTCGACTGCTCCCATATTCAGCGGATCTGGTCTTTCATGCCTAATGCTCTATCCTAAGCACCTTCCAATGGATAGGCATTTTATATGGTCAAAAGTATTTGGACACCGGGCCATGAGCTGACTGGACATCCCATTTAAAAACAAGTGCTATTAAAATAGATCGACCTCTGTGTGATCTTTTTAGCTAGAACGACAGCCGATCTTAGTCAGACGCTTTTATCCAAAGTGACGTACAGTACTGTGACAGTATATTGTCTAAGCAATTGCTCAAGGGCCCAACAGTGGAAACCTGGCAGTAATGGGGCTTGAACCAATGACCTTTTGATTACTAGTCCAGTACCTTAACCACTAGGCTACACTTGCCCTAAAGTCTCCTCTGTTACATTGGCATGTAGCGAGAGCTTTAATCCAAAGTGACTTACTTACTTACTTATGACTGAATCCAGTTTAAGAAATTGAGGGTTAAGGGCCTTGCTCAGGGGCCCAACAGTGGCAACTTGGCGATGGTGGGGCTCTATGTGAGCCGTTCTTTTGAGAAGGCTTCTCACAAGACTTTGAAGCGTGTCTGCGTGTGGGAATTTGTGCCTGTTTTGTAACAGGAAAGATGATGGCAATCAGTTGATGTTCCGGTCCATTCCAGAGCTGCACAGGGGCATGGTTATGCTGGAACAGGAAAGGACCTTCCCTTAACTGTTTCTGTATATATATTTTTATATATTTAATTGTAAATGTGCGTAAGTAAGAGCGTAGTGGGTAATTCATCAGTATAGACACAGACAGGCAGATGGAGGAGCCTGAGGAAGCATTTGGAAGTGTGTTTTTACCAGATAGGTGCAGGTGAAAAGAAGCGGTCCGTCATGAGTGGAGGTCTGCAAATACGACTAAGCTGGGCTAAAAAATGTGATATATCTGATGTATTGCTCTGCAGGTGACCGGTGTGTTCAGTAAGGAGTACGTCCCCCCTGGCACACGCTTCGGACCCCTGCAGGGGGAAATCTACGCCAAAGAAAAGGTGCCACCTCATGCCAACAGGAAGTACTTCTGGAGGGTAAGTGGTGTGGTTTCATTCATGCTGCCACACAGGCGGCTGTTTTAACCATGTCGCCGAACCGGTTCTTTAAAAAAAAAACAGAACTTTGAAAGGAATTTTTTCAAAGCCCGCATGCCGCGCGCCACACGACGTCCCTCAGGCATCGCTGGAAAAAACAGAGGAAGTTCTGAAGTGCCAGTCTTATCCGCCGCCGTGGATTCCCGGTTTCTGAATCGCCCGGTGCCGACATCGAGCCTTTTTTAGGAAGTTTGACTTCCTGTGCTGGTGTGTGTGTGAATTCTGAGGCACACTGAACGCCACTACGGTCGTCAACATGCACTCAGACGGGGGTAAAAGGGAGAGTGGGGGGGCGACCCGGCGGTCTCGTGTTCGACCTGTTTGGCTCTGTCTATGAACCGCACTTTCGTTTTTATGAGCCAGCGTGCGGCTTGTGGCTTGACGGTGTCGGTTTTCATTCACCTGCTCGACACGGCGTTTAGTCGCTTCTCCTCGCGTGTAGACGTACGTGACCGCGCGGGTGTGACGGATCATGAGCCACTCTGGGTTTTCCGCCTCTGACTTTGTTTCCTCAGGGCTCACCGGTGCCCTTTTCTTCCATCATTTCCTGTAAAGTTTGTCTTCACTTCCTGCCTCTTTTGAGATGCACTTACCGCAGGTGTGTGTTCTCTTAAATCGCTCTATGGATCAAACTTCACTCATAATTATATGCTTAGCAGGTGATTTATTGGCGCACACACACACATACACGCGCACTCTCACTCTCAGGTAGGCGGAGACGCCCGAGGAACCATGTGCACCGTGTTTTTGTTTTTTTTTCTCCTCTTGGACCCGCCCCATCTGTATTAAAGGTGGTGATTTTGACACAGCACTGACAGAAAGAGAAACACACACACACACACACACACACACACTCATACGGGCGTCACACTGCTAGACACATTCTGCTAGACAGCTGCTCTCACGCAGACACTCGGCGTTCGGACGGCAGACAGCAGACAGAAGGAGCCGGGCATGAAGAGCACGCCATACATGGCAGAGGTGAATAATGCCACTTTGGCATCTTGCTGCTTTTGTGGATCTGGCACCTCTGGATGGGAAATATGTTCTTATATCTGTGTAATTATTATGTAGTAAAGGCTGGTATTGAAAACTTGTGGAGACTATCAAGAGGTCTAAAGAATCCTGGTTTTTCTCCAATGATTTATTACTTTTATTATTTATTATTATTTTCATTAGTCTTACTAGCTTTATGTAAAAAATATTACTGATATTTCCATTTGTTATTCAAAGATTAGTGTTTACAGTTTTCAGTTGTTTTTCTACTTTATAGACGAGCTATCCAAAGATTTTACTCTTTGAGGTTTTAATATTCTTTTTATTATTATTTACTATTTTAATATTTAATAAAATATTTTTTTTTAAATAATTTGTATTATTTATTTTTTATTTTGTTTTATTTTATTATTTATTTATTAATTAATTAATTTATTTTATTTATTTATTTTAAAATTTTTAAATTGCTGTATTGTTTGACAAAGACTCATCCTAGCACATCGTGAGCTGTTTAATATCACCTGTCCAGTGATTTTTGGCTTTTCATTTCAAACTTTACTATAATCTATATTTAAATGTTTATGATTTTAATGTCCTGCATCGATACCGATACGTATTAAGCCAAAGAAATTTTAACAAATTTTAATAAACAGTTAGCAGAAGACCAGACTGAATGTGTCTAACGACGATCTACTCTCACCAGATTTACTCTGACGGACAGCTTCACCACTTCATCGACGCCTATGACGTGCAGCGGAGCAACTGGATGCGTTACGTCAACCCGGCGCACACGCCGGCCGAGCAGAACCTGGTGGCCTGCCAGAACGGCCGGGATGTTTTCTTCTACTCCATCCGGCCTGTGGAACCGGGGCGTGAGCTGCTGGTGTGGTACAGTCCGGAGTACACCAAGAGGCTGTGCGGGCACGCTTATGAACACACGGACGGCGTCAAGACAAGTGAGTGATCGTATATATGAGAGACGAAATACAAAGATCCGTAATAGTCCAGAGTTTCACCTGTTGTCCTAAATGTTTTTACTTCTAACCAACCTGAACCGTATCTGATTCATTTTAGCTTTTAAAAGTAAAAAATTTTTAAGTTTTTATTATTACTATTATTTTATTATTAGTATTTATTATTATTATTATTATTTTGTTATTATTTATTATTATTAGTAGTAGTAGTAGTAATAGTATTTTATTATTATTATTTTGTTATTATTATTATTTATATTATTTTGATATTATTATTTTGTTATTATATTATTATTTATTATTAATATTATTATTATTGTTATTATTATGAAAAATTGAAGCAAGGTATTATAAAAAATGGTTGGAATTTTATATATATATGAGGACATTTATGGTGGTATGTAGTGGGAGCTCAGCGGTTAAGGTACTGGACTAGTAATCAGAAGGCTGCCGGGTCAAGCCCCACCATCGCTTCTAATCAAGGCCCTTAATTCCTCAAGCTGTATTCAGTCATAATTGTAAGTCGCTCTGGATTAAAGTGTCTCCTAAATGCCGTGAATGGAAACATAATTCTAATTAAATACCAGTGCATACAGCAAGCTAATGAAAACTTCAGTTCGATTCTGATTTTCATACAGTCGCTTGTACAGATGTTGAGACCTTTAATGTAACCACATTAAATATAGAGATGAGAATCACTGAGCTCTATCATTTTTACTTTGCTTGATTTTGTTTAAGGTGCACAGACATGCCTCGTCTCATCCCTCCACATCTAAACTGCATTTGTTATTATTTAGCGGCCGGCGTGTGTGAGTGTTTGGGTCAAAGTGCTCAGAGTGCGTCTCATAATTTCACCTCCATCAGAACAGAGAAAGTTGTCTCACCCAGCCCACGTCGTAAGCGCGTAATTAATTTCAGGGCTGAGCTTCTAACGTCTTTATCTTTTTCTCATCTCCTCAGGACTGTAAATGAAAGTGTGTGTGAGAGTGTGTGTGTGTGTGTGTGTGTGTATGGGTGTGATGTGACTGAACGCTTGCGTCTGAACAGAAACCTTTAAGTCAGTCAGTCAGTGTCTTTCTCACATCGATACATCCTGCCAGACAATAAGCTTCAGTCTGACCGTTTCCTGTGCTATTCAGCGCTCAGACAGAACGACGCAGCGAGAGTCGGTGTGTGTATTCAACACGTTTAGAATCGCGCTAAGCCGTCAGCTGAGTCATGCCGCCGAGCGAGACTTCTGAGCCTGTGACTCTCTCTGTTTTCAGACAATGGCTCTTAATTACGGAACGTCCCCGTGCAGGAAGCAGCTCCTTGCCCGAGCTTTGTTCAGCGCTTTCCTTAAAGAGTCTTTCTCTGAAGAGTCGCACGCCGATTCGGCCGCTTCACTTTTACTTCCTGAATGAGATTCTGAGAAGTCCGAGTCAAGTGCCGTCGACTTCTTGGCACGTCCGTCGATGTTTAAATGGAACGCCATGTATACGTTGAGAGTCTGAATCATTACGGCTCTCTTCATTAGCAGGGTGTTTTTTTTTTCTTGTTGACCGAGAGTCACCTGAGGATAGCTCAGCATTAGAGACATTTCGAAACTCTGAGGGAATTCCTCAGGTCAGATTTAGGTTTAGTGCTGAGTTCAGACCTAAATGCGTGTACGGTTTCGGTCCGTTCGAAGTTCATTTTTAGTTTTCTGTCTGCGGGTCATTTACATATGTGGCATTTAGCAGACGCTTTTATCCAAAGCGACTTACAAACATGACTGAATACAATTCGAGCAATTGAGGGTTAGGGGCCTTGCAACCTGGCGGTGGTGGGGCTTGAACCTGCGACCTTTCGGTTACTAGTCCAGTACCTTAACCACTAGGCTACTTACAATTATGACTGAATACAGTTTGAGCAATTGAGGGTTAGTGGCCTTGCTCAGGGGCCCAACAGTGGCAACTTGGTGGTAGTGAGACTTGAGCGGGCAACCTTCCGATTATTAGTCCAGTACCTGCTTTTGTGACCTGCGTTCAAAGCTGTTTCTTGTCATATTACCTTCCATATAGTTTCCATTCTCTTGTGTTTCCTCTGGGTTTAGAGCTAAACTCCCCCTCCCAAAAAACATGCAGAAGGTGGATTGGCTACTCTAAACTACCCCTAGATTAAAGTTAGTGATGAATGTGAGTGAGACGCCCTGCAATTAATCTGATTCCCTTTCCTCTGTCTCATTTAGGATGTATTCTTTTATCCAAAGCGACTTACAATTATGACTGAATGCAGTTTGAGCAATTGAGGGTTAAGGGCCTTGCTCAAGGGCCCAACAGTGGCTGGTAGTGAGGCTTGAACCTGCAACCTTCTGATTATTAGTCCAGTAGCTGTTTTTGTGATGTGGGTTTGAACCTGCCTGAATGGTATCTATTCTCTTGTGTTTCCTCTGGGTTTTGAGCTACACTTCCCCTCCCAGAAGGTAGATTGGTTTCTTTAAATTGTCCAAGTTAGTTAAGGATGTGAGTGAGATGCCCCCAATGAATCCGAATGAATTCCCACAGTCTCATTTAGGATGTATTCTAGCCTCGTGCTCAGTGTTTGAGTGTAACGCTGGATCCACTTTGATCCTGATCAGAACTGAGATTATTAAACATGAATAATTACGAGTAACATGAGCAGCCAACAGGATTGATAATCTGATTATGAAATCTCAGATTTAGGGTTGTTTTCATCTGTTGTCATGTGTCAGCAGATGAAGTGACCAGTCATGGTACATTTGATTGGCTGGGATTTTTATTTAGTCACCTGATGATGGATCAGCCTGACAGGAATGACCTGAGTTTGGACTGGAATTTCCAAAATCTGGTCCAGTTCAGATCTCACAGGGTTTGAAAGTGAAGATCCTGATTTTCTCTGGTTACTAGAATTTTTTATTTCTTGAACGTGTGCAAATTCTTGGTTTGCTTACCCAGTCTGACCATTTTCACTTTCCTGTCTGACAAAACACAATGCCTGTAAAGGTTGCGCCACATCGGTTCACAGCGGGTTTGAGGAACCGAGCCTTGACCACAAGGGCGATAATCTGTTTGTGAAATCTCCTCCGCCGCTTTGTGGAAGAGCGTAAACGACCGTAAGTGGCCGCTCTCCGTGAGCTGGCAGTTTTTTGACTCACTGACTTTCAGTGGCTTGGTGGTTTTCTGTTTACCTGCTCAGGGTGGCGGGATGGCACGGTTTTCGCTGGTATCAGAAGTCATTAAAGACATCTGCTGATGAAGTGAGTCAGCATGGTTTCTGACCGAGAAGTATGACTGCTACACGCTGTTCTCATACACACACACCCACAGCCTGGTGTACACCTCGTGAACTCCCACACGCCAGTAATCAAGGTGCTGCGTGATAGCGGTACTACTTCTTCATCAGATAGAAACTGCTGTGATATACGTCCTGCCTGTCAAAGCAAAACCGAAACACCAGCCGTTTACCATAAGTGAGGCAGAAAGGGAGAAGGTGACGAGTGGGTGTATGACGGTTGTGTTTTTGTAGGAGAGCAAGCTCCCCTGGTGATCCACAACCGGCTTTTGGTAACCTTTCTTTATTTCTTTCTTTCTTTCTTTCTTGTAGAGCACTTTGGCGGTGACGTGACTGAAGCTGGTCTGAAGACGCACCACCTGCCCAAGTGGGCCTGCCACCCCAAGCCGTCCTCAGATCCCTACGGTCCACAGAGTCTGGAAACAAAGAAAGAAAAAGATGCAGCTGAGGAAGATGACGAGAACATTGACGTGGAGGCCATCGAGAGGGACACTCCACCCAGCACGCCAGATACGAAGGTCCACACGGACGTCCCGCATGAACCGAAGCACAAAGCGCATCCTGATATTGTTTTTCAGTCAGTTTCCCCTCAACGAGACAATCTGCACCTCCAGGGCTTTCACAGTGAGAGGGAAAACCTGACTCAACCCTACGCTGTTCCACCTCACAGCTACCACCTCCTGCCTCCCTATGACCTTCACTACAACAGCTTGCTCGTGCCCCCGTACACACCACCCTTCCCCTCCATGCTGCCCCTCAGAGGACCTTTTTGCTACAACAAAATGCTGGCAAACGATCACTTGGCGTTTCCATCCCTGACCCCACCGGGCTTGCTCCCAAACTATCCCGCCCTGCACCCTCACACCAGCATGGAAGGGCGACCCCTGAACACCTCGCCTCCGCAGGGCGCCCCGGCCACCCCCGAACCTTCTCCGCAAGCGAAGCATTCATCAGACGAGGCCGTCAACCTCAGCCTTGCATCGTCGCCGAAAATGCGCTCTCTGACGTCCTCGCCGTCGTCTCTGTCCTCGCAGTACGGTCCGGGGTACAAGTCTCTGCCGTACCCGCTGAAAAAACAGAACGGCAAGATCAAGTACGAGTGCAACATCTGCTGCAAGACCTTCGGCCAGCTGTCCAACCTGAAGGTGAGTCGTTTCTGGTCCGACAGCTACATCATACACGCGGGTTTTATCCGATCTGGTTATTTACCGGGACGTGTTGTTGTTTACAGGTGCATTTGAGGGTACACAACGGTGAGCGGCCGTTTCAGTGTCAACTGTGCAAGAAAAGCTTCACCCAACTGGCTCACCTGCAGAAGCACCATCTCGTCCACACTGGAGAGAAACCTCACGAGTGTCAGGTGAGATGATTTTAGCTGTCGATTCATGCCGTAAAAATGTTCTATTTTTATATTACAGTCAGAGGAAGGTTACGAAAGACCAGCCGACAAGTATTATTGTATTATTGGGTTATAAGTGACAGTGAAAAATAGTTGCTGAGTGACATGGGTGTTTTAAAGATCATCCAGAGAAATGCTGGTGTGTGTCAGTCGTACACGGTGACACAAACCCGTACCATCATTTATCTGTGGGTACTTTCACCTAGTCCTTAAGCACGCTTAAAAAACTCTCTCCTTTGTTGTACATTGATCCAAACGGGTGTGTCAGTGGCGTCAACGAGAGTTTTTATTATACCATGAGCCACCCTCTCGGCCAAACGTGCGACTGCCTGGATGCAATAAACACGTCTGACTCGCCCCACACGTTCCACCACCATATAGGAAGTCCATTGTTGTTCAGCTTAAGGTCAGCTCCTGTTCGGTGAGCCTGCTTAGCATAACAAAAAGCTCTGGTTTATATGATGATCTGACCGCTGTTGACCCTCCCACAGGTGTGCCGGAAGCGCTTCAGCAGCACCAGCAACCTAAAGACGCACCTGCGCCTCCACTCGGGAGAGAAGCCCTACGAGTGCAAGGTGTGCGGCACCAAGTTCACGCAGTACATCCATCTCAAGCTGCACCGCCGCATGCACAGCTCCAGCGACCGGCCCCACCGCTGCCCGCTCTGCCACCTGGGTTTCCTGCATGACTTCTCCGTAAGGCTGCATTACCGCTCGGGCTACTGCACCCCCGACTCCCGGCCCAAAAGTCCAGCGCTGCTCCAGGCTGTGGAGACCCTCCAGCGATTCGACGTCAGCGCAGAGGCCGAGGCTCTCCCGGAGGACCCGTCCGAGGCCGAGGTGAACACTGCTTTCGAGAGGTGGCTGGAAAAGGACGACAGACCCGAGAGCGGGCACTTCAAAGCCTCGGTCGTGGAGCGCCAGCAGGATAGAGCCAGCGTGGTACGTTTTTGTGGTGAAGGAAGAGTAGATTGAGGAAGGAGCGAGGACTTGAATGGAAGTCAATGCCAAAATAAACCTCTCCATCGGTGTGAAGAGTGAGAGGACGGGAGCTAAACCGGACCAAGAATCACCAAATATATGGACGGCATTTCCAAAGACTTGCACATAATTGCACTTAAGCTTCTCTCCTGCTACAGAGAAAGCTATCACGTTAGCTAGAAAAATATTTGTGTTTTTTTTCAGCCTTTTTATTTGCAAATCTGTTATAAAAGCGTCTGTATTAATTTATTATCGTTTTACTGTTTGTGTTGGTTGTGTTATCGTATGAAGTTTAGGGTTTTGGCAGCTTTCGTTTGTGTTCTTTGTTAACAATGCTAATGCTAAAATGTTCACTAATACTTGAGCCTCTGGCTGTTTTTATTATTTTGTAAGATCTTTCTCAGGAAATTTTAGACGACAGTCGGTATGAAAATCGTACTTTGAACGAGGAAATATTTCAGGGAACTGTTGGGTTCGTGTGACCCAGCAGGTATCAGATTACTCTCTTTCACTGAAGTTTCTCAGGAACAGCCTTAACAAATAAACAAAATTACTCTATATGGCAAAAGTATGTGGACACCACATGTTTCACAAATTCACAAACAAATAATTTGCTACAGACTTTGTAGCAACCCTGTTGAGCCTGTTTGGAATGAGTTGGAACACAGACTGTGTGCCAGACCTTGTGCCTGCTCTTATGACAGAATGGTACCCATAGACACACTCCAAAATCCTGTAGAAAGGCAGAGAATACTTATTAATATTCATGTCTTCTCTTATTTACACCATATGGGCAAAAGTATTGGGACACCCCTTTAATTTTACATTTTAATTTGTGTGTTTTAGTCACAGCAGTTCAGTCACTAACAGTGATGTAAAGGAAATTATGTACTTCTCACTTTGCAGCAACAGTTTAGGGAAGGCTTGTTCCTGTTCCAGCACAAAGCAAGCTCTATAAAGACATGAAGTAAAGCTCAGTTCCAGGCACAAATTCCCACATTCGAAAAGATCACACAGAGGCTCATGGTCAGGTGTCCTAATACTTTTGGCTATATAGTGTAAATTCCCGAGCAGCAGATCAACAGAGCAGGAAGTGAAGTCGTTAATAACCTCAGGTGAAGGCTGAAATTGTCGCTTTAAGGGTAATTTATCATGAACTGGTGTAAATTGTAATTTATTTGTGGTTAGCGCTGGACGAAGCAGGATCTCGATCCAAGCGCAAGTTACTGTTACACAGAAACTTTATTACTTTATTTCTTTTTTATTTTATTTTGTACAGATCTTACGAGAAGTTACAACTTTAAAAAGTCGTATTTTTATGAAATGTTTGTAATGTAGCATCATTAAATATTACTTTTCAAATAAAAGTGTTTCATGTTTTTATTCTTTTACTTTTAAACATGCTGTAGTGGTACAAACTAAATTTTTTTACACTGTTTACATCATACATTTAATTTTACAATATACATTTTTAATATACATTTTTTATTATACATTTATGATTTAATTTTTTACATCATACATTAGAATTTATTTTTTACATTATACATTTATTGTTTACATTACACATTTATTTTTACATGATATATTTAGGATTTATTTTTACATGATATATTTAGGATTTATTTTTTACATTATACATTTATTTTTTACATTATATATTAATTTTTTACATTATACATTTATTTTTACATGATATATTTGCATTACATTATTTACATTATACATTTATTTTTTACATTACATTATTTACATTATACATGTAGGATTGTATTTTTGACCATGTTTGTACACTTTCTATTTCTATGTAATCTGCAACACAGAACATAGATTTGCAGAATTGTAGATTTTATCTAAAGTGATTTACAGTTGTGACTGAAGGATTAAGGGCCTTGCTCAGGGGCCTAACAGTGGCAACTAGGTTGTAGTGGGGAATTAAACTGGCTACCACTGGCCTGATTTTAGAAATTAACGTAAAAGTTAAATAAGTGAAGGGGTTATTATTTCAGTTTTATTTCACATTCTGGGTTTTTTTGGACGCTTTTCTGTGTACTAATACAAATACAGACTTATATACTGGTGTACTAATTCACTAGATCACTACCTGGACTAATCATAAAGAAATAATCACAAACTGAAGAGTGTTACAAAAAGCCCGGCCAACAAGTATTGAAGGATTATAAGTGACAGTGAAAATAGTAGCTGAGTGACATGGATGTTTAAACATCATCCAGGAGAAATGCTGTGAAACACCTTTGACTTTAAGTCTATATTTAGTAAATAAAACCTTATATTAACCCTCGTGTTGTCTTAAGGATCAAAAATAACCCACTAATGATTATCAGCAGATAAGATTCCCTTAATCTTATTTCAACCTGAGATCTGACTTTTCCAAGAGTGACCCCAGATCACAGTGTTTGTTTCTTTATGTAAAATGGGTTTGGCTTCTAATTTTTAATTCAACTTAATTTATTTAAGCTGCCTTATTTTAGGGGTTTAGTGAAGGCAGGTTATTTTTTTACCCTTAAGACAAGGGGGGTGTACAAAACGTAAGGACTACATAAAGGTTACGACTTTCCACTTGAGTTGTCTTGGACTCGACCGGTGTGTGCAAATTCTGCTGATCCGTGATTTTCCAGCAAGATTTCACAACATTCCGGAGAGAATCTCATGATGGTACTGAATGATTGATGTTCTCTGTATTCCTGGTGTTCCCAAAAATGCTTGATGGGGTTCAGCTCAGGTAACAGAGGAGGAAGGTTAATAGAAGCGAGCTCTCATGATCTGCTTTGGTCTTCAGATAAGTGTCTGAGGTTTGAGATTTGTAATATAAAAACACTAATATATTCAAGAAAAATGCAAAATAGAAGCATTTTAACCCCCACTGTCTTTTAATAATAGTACTTTTATATTAAAGTATAAGTTTACTTTTATTTATTAACTCTTGGTGTGGTTGGTTACTACACCGGGCTGTGGCTGCTGTTTCTCAGTCGGTGGAAGCGTGGTGAGAATAGCAGTGTGTGTGACAGTAAGTGGAGATGGAGAGAGCACACTTACAGTAAGAAATGGCTCATAGCCCTCAAGAGTGCTGCACTTATCGGTTTCCTCTCGACATATCCTCCCCCTGCTGCCTACGCATCGAGGGAGAGCCCCACCACACAACACACACACACACACACAAGCCTATACACCTTAGCCAAGGTGAGTGTGTGTGTGTGTCCTATGTGGATGCTGTAGAAGCCTGTCGATCAAACCACCAGCATGACCAGTTTCAGCTGTTCCGGCTTGGAATATTTATCGTTTTTATATTTCTATTTCTTTGAGAATGCTGGGGGTCGGTGCAAAAGGGCAGAAAGAAAGAAGTACAGTACATGTGAGAAATCTTAGAAAGAGCGAAACTGGCTTTGCTGTAAATGACAAAAGGAGATAGTGTGTGTGAGTGTGTGTGTGTGTGTGTGTGTGTGTGAGTGTGTGTGTGGGGGTGAGTGTGTAAGTGAGTGTGTGTGAGTCACTCAGATTACTATCGTTGTCTTCCTGCGTACTCTTGACTTGTTGCTTGTTCCATTAAGAGCAGTCAATGTGGTCGTTCTGTGAATCGCAGAACCCAGTTCCTATTCAGAGACAGAACGATTCCGAGACATAAGGAAACAAACACTGAGATGTTTTCTTTGTCTTTTTTACCAGAAAGGTGATCGCTTACGTGAAATCATGACATCTTACTAAGTACAACAGAGGCTACTTTTGATTTCGATGACCATGTAAAGACCCAGAATAACAAGCAAGAGAACCATGTTTATCACTGACTGTGCTGGAATGATTGTGAAAGAATTGTGTTTTTTATTCATTAAGTCATTCACTGCCTGTTTTACCACCTGCTTTATCCGGTGGGTCATACCCTTCTACATGCTGCTCTAGGAATTGTTTTTATAATGTTTTTTATTATAAATATTTACCCTCAAAGCTTTGAAAGGCCAAAGACGCTGCTGGCTGTCATTCCTAGTCACCTGACCTAAACCATATTGTGCATTTATGAGGAAAATGTGCAGATTTTTTTGCAGATAAAGTTGAGCATCTTGTCACATCACACGATTCTCTTTGGAATATCATGCTGGGAGAACATGGATAATCAGATTTAGGATGAACCTGTGAAGTCAGTTTCCATGCTGTCATTACAGCAAAAGAGAGAGTGTACCAGATTCTAAAAATCATATTTATAATCGTAATTCAGAATAGAATCATTTTACTAATGATCACAGATGTATGGCCTGGGCTGGATACCTACAATCCCCATTTCCAAAAACGCTGGGACGTTCTCGGACATTTTGCATATATACTATTTATAAAATAAGTCTTACACATACCCAAGGATGCTTAATTTCATTCACATGACTTAGATACAGTATTTATAATAATTCTTATTGTTTGTAATAAAATTATAATAAAGCTAACTGTTCAATATTCTTTAACTTGTGTCTCAGCCACTGTTGGGCCCTTGAGCAAGGCCCTTAACCATCTCTGCTCCAGGGGCGCCGTACAATGGCTGACCCTGCACTCTGACCCCAGCTTCCAAACAAAGCAGGAATATGCGAAGAAAGAATTTCATTGTACTGCATGTCTGTATATGTATATATGACAATTAAAGGCGTTCTATTCTATATGTAAAGAATCTCTATCTCTAATTCCTGGTTAGAATTTATTGGCTCTGTTCTTGTACTCTGCACAATGACAATAAAGTTGAATCTGATCTAATCAAATCTATTCTGTAATTACAGTGGAGGGGACAAGAACAATGTGTACTTATGGTTATTAAGTACTTATACAGTACTTTCAATTTATTTGTTCCTGTAATTGCGAGCTTTTCCAGCTCTGAGGCAGAGCCACCTTAAACTGTGATACTCCTTCCACCATGCTTCACATTTAAAACGATGTTTTGGAGTTTTTACACAGTCCTTTTGTGTGCTGAAAGACAAAAATAATACAAATAAGTACAGCATCTTCTCTGTACTTTTTGTTTAGTAATGATTTCATAGCATATCATGTCCTCAGTGCAAAAGTCAGGAACAAGGAATATTGTCTTGTCGGTCTCAACCTACCAGTATGGCATGACAGCATGACAGTGGCATTGTATTTAAATTAAATGCTCCTAAGATTCTCTATTACACCCTGATGACAAAGTTATTAATGACTCGATATAGAAAGTATTTAGCGGAGACGACTCACTGCCCTGCCTCAGTCCTGTCAGAGACCTGCTGTGTATAACAGGGTGTGAAATAGGAAACTGTAAAATCAAAAAGAAGCTCCTATTCAGTACAACAATCCAACCTAATGAAACAATGTGCGCACTTAATCCTTATTATTCAACAATACATTCTTATACAGCCACATAAAATGTATCATAACATCCTGTTCAACATGTTTTAATTTATTTTATTGTTTAATTGCTGACACATGAATTATTATTATTACACAGTGTTGATTCTTACTACAAATTGCTGTCTGTTTCTGAGCAGACTGTCTGTTCTACAGCTTCGTTTATTAGCTGTGTACCAGGCAGTCATCTGCAAGTCATTTCTTTGGAATTCTTTATTGAAGTTGCACTAAAACAGAATTGTAACCTGACAGCACAGGAAGATTATTAAAATACTTAAAATTCTGACGTTTTCAGAATACACATCATACGCACATATAAGTTTTATGACTTCTGGTGTTACTGCTGCTACTGATACCAGTGACAGTTCCAAATAAATGGTTATAAATAGTGGTTAAAATATGAATTGAACGCTGTAATGTTGAACATTAGAACATTTGGACCTAATTTCACTAACTAATGTGTACAAAATCCACCCAAAACAAACCTGTCTGATCTGCACTTATGTTTTCCATTACATATTCCTTCACTTTATACCTGTATATTTATCTAAACATGTTTCTTTAACTATGTGCCTTTAATTGCTGAAGCAGCTTGTTTGTTTACATTTATTCTCTTCTTTAAATGGGGAACCTCTAACTGCTTTAATGAAATGATGTTTAAAAGCTCAGAACGGTTTATTAGTGAGTCAAATCATTGTTTAAATTCTGTTATCAAATCTTTATTGTGTTTACATTAATACAAAAATACATTAATACACAAAAATACATTAAACAGAATAAGTATTTAAATATGATTTTATTAAAATTTATTTCTGTTAGTTTTTAGACTGAAATGACTTGCATAATTGGAATTCTAAATCAGCCAGTTTGTTTGATATATAATATGTTCACATATATTGTGACTTGTGTGTGTGTGTGTGTGTGTGTGTGTGTGTGTGTGTGTGTGTGTGTGTGTGTAGGTTGTGTTTTTTCTTGTTATTATGTTATGAATCTACTGGATGATAAGGAACAGAAAACAAAAATGAGTTCTGTGGCAAGTAACCCCTCCACATGTTCATCACACTCACACACACACACACACACACACACTCTCTCTCTCTCTCTCTTTTTCTCTCTCTCCTTTCTTCCTAAGCAGAAGTAAAAGAGGTGGGAGATGTTAATAAGCAGTCATTCCTTTATTGTATGGTTCACTGTTAAAGATAAAACCGGTTTCTTATGAAGTGCACTTGTGCAGCAGGTACAGTAGAGTCTTGGAAAACTGGGTTTGATTCTTGCTTTTATTCACTGTCTGTAAAAAGTTCTATATGTACCTCTCTGTGCTTTGGGTTTTCTTTGTGTACTCTGTTTTTCTTCCACTTCTCAAAAACATGCAGAAGGTACATTGGCTGCACTAAATGTGAGTGAGTAGGTGAACGTTGTCGAGTCCTGTGATGGACAGATCTGACCAAGATAAAGCACCTATTAAAAATGTCACATGACAATGTTTAAAACATGTTTAAATCACTTCACTGTTACCCCCAATAACATCAATTTACCTAAATGAATTAAGAAATATTATTGCCTCAATATAGGAGTGTCAGTATCACTTAAAACTAAGTTGCAGCAACCTATGTTGCAACCAAATGCATGTATTGGACTGACTGACTGTGATTATTTACTGTTACAGACCAAAACATCATGAGTACATTGTCTTTTTACTCTGTTTTTAGAGCCTATTTTATGGCAGATGATGAGAACAACAACAAACACAGAATAGATGTTAATATGTAATACTATTTTTTTTCTGAAATTTTAGAAATCAGATGGGGGAAAAGTACATTGTTCCTTCTTCCACAATCATGAAGAAAGTTCTCAATCAGCTTATCATCATCATGAAGCAACACTACCTCTATAAGAGCAGAACTTCTGTCAGTTTGGTGTTCTGAACATCATGTCAAGGTGTTGTCAGGTGTATCTACATCATGTCAAGAGGAAAGAACGTCAGCTATTGTTGCTAAAGATGGTTCCTGGTACTACTAAGTGTAGCTAAATTATTACTTCCTTCCTTCACGCCTGGTTTGTGCCCACACTGGGGTCTGAGTCACACCAGTTGTCCACCTGAAGTTTTTCTTGATTTTTTACGGAGCTGAGCTGCTACACCAGCAATGGCTGAGTTTACTGAATTAAAGGATGTTATTTTTTCTTCTTTCTGAATGTTGGTTTACTTTTCCCTTAAAAAACATGTTGAAATTGTTTGGCACCCAAGGTTTAATTATGATCCTGGAATATGGGGGACGTCAGGAAAGAGGGTTTGTCCCCATATGCAACCAAATGTAGAATTTCTGTAAATCTGAACAATTTGAGCTCTTTAATACGAAATGTTTCTAAATTGTGGCCTTACAGGGAACTTTTGAAGTTCTGAAGAGCTCATGATGGGCAGTTTTTGATGAGATTGGATCATAGAGATGTCTTTTTCCTTCAGTAGGTGTTTTTCAGGTTGTGGATTAACGACCCTGTAAAATAGTGTCCTGTCAGTGACCACTGTTCCTCTCTGCTAATGCTTTATGTCCAAACTTAACGTTTGCTATTCTGATCTCAGAACTTGTTATTTATTTTTGTAACTGCACATGAAGTTCAAACACTCACTATTTTGGCCTTTTTAAAAGCTCCTTTAGTTCTTTCATAATTTGTAATGCCTTTTCAGTAGCAAAATGCTGTTATATCTGATAGCCTTCATGCTGTTTGGCAAACTGTTCATCAGGTGTAATTAAATTTTATTTGAACTGTCTTTGCATGAATTGTGACATTGTTGTTATCTAAATTAATTAATATAGTTTATGGTAATTGTGTTGTAGTAGCGTAGCATATATTTATAAATATATATTTAAAAAAATACGATTTAGCTTGTAATTTAGCGTTAGCCTGACTTTAAGCGTTAGCTTTTACATTAGGTGTAATTTGGCTCCACCTGCTGACCAGTTATTGTATATTTGCATTCGTTTTTCCACTTAAATTATTTTATTGTTTATTTATTGTTTTTGATTTTGATTTTATTGAACCATTTCATATTTTATAAATAGATACAATACCTCCTATAAAAAACTGAAACAGTCAGGGATAACACAAAAAGTCCATAGACTTATTTCCAGTTCCTTTTACTTTTACATGATTTAAAATCTGCCATTTTACGAAGATAAACATTTTTATTGATAGTTTTAAGTTGCATAACTATATAAAATAATAACTAAATAATGCATATTTCTACTTTCTAAATGTTGCTTTCAAGTATTACATGCTTATTTATGATGTATTGCAAGTCATACACTTGTATTGTTTGTTTGTTTATTAGGATTTTACGTCATGTTTTACACTTTTGTTACATTCATGACAGGAACTTTAGTTACTCATTACACAAGATTCATCAGTTCACACGGATATATCCAATTCACCTCACTTGCATGTCTTTGGACTGTGGGAGGAAACCGGAGCACCTGGAGTAAATCCACGCCGGCACGGGGAGAACATGCAAACTCCACACTGAAAGGACCCGGACCGCCCCACCTGGGGATCAAACCCAGGACCTTCTTGCTGTGAGGCGACAGTGCTGCCCACCTAGCCACCGTGCCACCGTGCCACCCTCGTAAACTTGTATATTTGTCTTGGAAAAAATACAAGTCTATGGCTTGCTGCAGTCTACAAGTAATAAATCATACATTAATGATTAAATAAAGGGATAAATTAACATGTAGTACTTAAAAGCAACGTCTTTATAAACGTAAAGAAGCATTATTTTCTTTCTTATTCCACTTATACATTACTTTATTTATACTAACTGCAGATAGCTTAGCTTACATCAATCATTGCATTTGCTTAACGTTTCCATTAAATACAAGTATTCTTTGGTACTACATAATCTTTTTTGTTCTTCTATTTTTTCATTTCACCATTGTTTTTTGTTTGTCAGTTAGTGGATTGGCTGATTAATTGGTTAAATAATTGATTTATTGATTAATATACTGACTGACTGTACAGCTCTACACTTTATTAAGAGTTATAAGTGGTGACGTAGTAAAAACCAGCTGAAAACTTGAAGACTAGGTTTATTTCAGCAGTTGAAATCTGGCAACCCAGCTGAGCAGTTTACCTGTAGTGTGTTAGATGTGGGCGGTTCTGTTTCCTCTCTATGTGACCGACTGACTGAGCATCAGATAATTCAGCTGAATTTAATTGTAAGAGACTTGAGTGTTAAATTAGACTGGATGTAAAATCATGGCGAAAAGCAGCAGCAGCAGCATCTCACCAAGAAAAGCTCTGAAGCTCCTGTTCTTCTCCAAAAGCTCCACCAACCTGCAGCAAAGTGGAGAAACCGAGCAGAGAAAATCCTCCTCAATCTTTAAATCCAGAGGGAAGAAACACACTGACTACAGGTACTGACTGAACTAGTCACAATCATTAGTTATTGTTTTAAATGCATTTAACAAGCTTTTAGAGTTTATTGGTTGAAGATGATTTCCTTTAAATCCATGTTAATGATTCTGTCTTGTACAAGCTACTGCAAAACTTTGCTTGCATGTGTGCTTCATAAAGCTTTACATATTATACTGAAAATAGTTTAACACAGTTGGTTTATTATTTAATTAAGAACTGAGATCATTTAATAGTTACATCAAAATAAAGAAAATGCAAATGATATGACTTAATTCTAATAGCATAGAATAAAGTTATTTATTATGTTATTATGTTTTACCGCTGCTTTATCCTGGTCAGGGTTGCAGTGAGTGTAGTTTCCCCAAAATCACTGGGCACAATGCAATAACACACCTTGGACAGAACCCAGTTCACTGCATGCCTGGGCATTAGAAGCCTGGACCCCAGCAGTAGTGGGCTAGTTTAATCTATACCTGCCCCCCTGAAAGCCTAATGTAGTATTATAATAATTGTTCTTATATTACTATTATTGTATTAAGGAATTCATGAATATCAGTCCCTCAAGAAGATTGTGTTTATTTTCAAATTCATGTAATTTAAATAAAATAATTGCAGTTTTTGTAGGGTTTGCACTATTTCCACAACTTGTAAGTAGGTTTAAGGTGATTGTTAGCGTGTAGGTAAGTCATAAAGACAAAAGAGATCACATTTGATGAATATTTTTCTTAACCTTTGGAATTTTTAACATTGCTTTGTCATTTTTACCTTAGGGGAATTCCATTTCTGTTTATACCTGCCACAACTACCATTGAGATCACTTTTTACTGGGTCTTAGACCAAATAAAGATCATTTAGTCTTTAGTTTAGATTACTTACACTGTATTTGGACACCTGAGCATGAGCTTGTTTGTTTAAAAACAAACACTATTAAAATAGACTGACCTCTGTGTGATCTCTTCAGCTAGAACAACAGCGGCTCTTCTGAGAAGCTTCTCACTGGGCTTTGGAGGAATGAATAAACTAGTTTGACAGCTTTTAAAATGACAATTCACATGCTGTGACTTTCAGACACCATATATAAACCTAAATCAACACCTATGGGAAACTAGAATAATGTTTCGTCTCTCTAGTACAGTTCTAAAGACTCTTATTAGCTGCATTAAAGCTGGAAGCCCAGAGAGTCTTAAAGGGTCACTCAATACTTCTCAGGGGTATTACTGTCGCTTCACAGCAAGAAGGTCCTGGGTTCGATCCCCAGGTGGGGTGGTCTGGGTCCTTTCTGTTAAAAGTTTGCATGTTCTCCCCGTGTCCGCATGGGTTTCCTCCCACAGTCTAAAGACATGCAAGAGAGGTGAATTGAAGACACTAAAAATTGTCCATGACTGTGTTCGATATGACCTTGTAAACTGATAAGCCTTGTGTAATAAGTGACTACTGTTCCTGTGTAAATGGTGTGTAAAACATGACCTTAAGATCCTAAAAAACAAACAAACAAACTCTATAGTACTCCACCCCTGGCCACAGATTTCAGCATCTTCCTTGGGATCACTGGACTTCCAGGCTTTACCAAAGTCTGTCCTGCAGGACACGACTATAACAGGTCTAGCAGAGCAAAAACATTCACAATGTTGAGTTGCTCAGTACAGCTCCCAATCCTGGAAATGAATAAAAGGGTTATGTCAGTAAGGTGTCCAACATAAAAACTGTTCTGTGGACTACATTCGTGGTGGCGACCCCCTAATATGGGAGCATCAGAAAGAAATAAAAATGAGTAGTGTAGAAAGTTTTAGATTGCTACAGTGGGGCCAAAAAGTATTTAGTCAGCCACTGATTGTGCAAGTTCTCCTACTTAGAAAGATGAGAGAGGTCTGTAATTTTCATCATAGCTAAATTATGGTGGAAAATAAGTGTTTGTCAATAACAAAAGTTTGACTCAATACTTTGTAACATAACCTTTGTTGGCAATGACAGAGGTCAAACGTTTCCTGTAAGTCTTCACCAGGTTTGCACACACTGTAGCTGCTATTTTGGCCCATTCCTCCATGTAGATCTCCTCTAGAGCAGTGATGTTTTGGGGCTGTCGCTGGGCAACACGGACTTTCAACTCCCTCCACAAATTTTCTATGGGGTTGAGGTCTGGAGACTAGCTAGGCCACTCCAGGACCTTGAAATGCTTTTTACGGAGCCACTCCTTCGTTGCCCGAGTGGTGTGTTTGGGATCATTGTCATGCTGGAAGACCCAGCCACGTTCCATCTTCAATGCTCTCACTGATGGAAGGAGGTTTTGGCTTAAAATCTCACGATACATGGCCCCGTTCATTCTTCCCTTAACACGGATCAGTCGTCCTGTCCCCTTTGCAGAAAAACAGCCCCAAACATGATGTTTCCACCCCCATGCTTCACAGTAGGTATGGTGTTCTTGGGATGCATTCTTCTTCCTCCAAACACGACGAGTTGAGTTTTTACCAAAATGTTCCATTTTGGTTTCATCTGACCACATGATATTCTCCCAATCCTCTTCTGGATCATCCATATGCTCTCTGGCAAACTTCAGATGGGCCTGGACATGTACTGGCTTAAGCAGGGGGACACGCCTGGCACTGCAGGATTTGAGTCCCTCTCGGCGTAGTGTGTTACTGATGGTAGCCTTTGTTACTTTGGTCCCGGCTCTTTGCAGGTCATTCATCAGGTCCCTCCGTGTAGTTCTGGGATTTTTGCTCACCGTTCTCATGATCATTTTGACCCCACGGGATGAGATCTTGCGTGGGGCCCCAGATCGAGGGAGATTATCAATGGTCTTGTATGTCTTCCATTTTCTTACAATTGCTCCCACAGTTGATTTATTCACACCAACCTGCTTGCCTATTGTAGATTCACTCTTCCCAGCCTGGCGCAGGTCTACAATTTTCTTCCTGGTGTCCTTCGAAGTTACAGGTCTGTGAGAGACAGAAATCTTGCTTGTTTGTGGGTGACCAAATACTTATTTTCCACCATCATTTACAAATAAATTCTTTAAAAATCCTACAGTGTGATTTCCTGGATTTTTTTTTCTCATTTTGTCTCTCATAGTTGAAGTGTAGCTATGATGAAAATTACAGATCTCTCTCATCTTTCTAAGTAGGAGAACCTGCACAATCAGTGGCTGACTAAATGCTTTTTGGCCCCACTGTATATGTAGATGGCCAACCGGTTGATAGCACCACTGGGGTTATGTACACTGAATCCCAGTAGTAGTTGGAGTTATTGATTTTCTGTAATGCACTGCAGCCCAATGAGGGTTTACAGCCATCATGTACACAGTGGTTTCAGGACAGGTTGATTTAACATAAGATTGTGGTTGCTAGATACCCTTATATGCTGCACTTACCTTCTTTCTAAGGCTTAAGGAAGATAAACATTCATTCATTCATTTTCTTATCCGCTTATCCAATTAGGGTCGCAGGGTGCTGGAGCCTATCCCAGCTTTTCAATGGGCGCAAGGCACACATTAACATCCTGTACGGGACACCAGTCCATCGCAGGGCAGACACACATACACACATTCACTTGTAGGGCAATTCAGTGTCTCCAATTAACCTGACTGCATGTTTTTGGACTGTGGGAGGAAAACGAAGCTCCCGGAGGAGAACATGCAAACTCAGCACCCGGGACCCGGACCGCCCCGCCTGGGGATCGAACCCAAGACCTTCTTGCTGTGAGGTGACAGTGCTACCCACTAAGCCACCGTGCCGCCCGGAAGATAAACATATGAAATAAAATTGGTAGTAATGACTGCTATCCGTGTTTGTATTTGCACAGGCAGAACGATGCCCAGTTCAGACACACCCATCCCTTGTGTAAACTGCCAGTACGAGAGAATGTCGAGAATGCTGAACACTGTACATTTGTGTATGATACACTGAGTACTGAACGGTGCCTTTGTTTTGTCCTACTGACACCGTCGCCTCTGGTTTGTCTGTGATAACTCTAGTATTAAACCCACTGTCATGTGGTAAAACAAGTAACTACGTTATGTGGCAACCTCTGCAGTTTCGATCCGCTGTGAGGTGTTAGGAGAACAGGTTCTGTGGTGATGCAGGTTTTCATTTGGATTGCAAAATGTTTCGATTATTCACCACGTCCAGTCGTAACATGACCAGTCTGTGTTTAAAGTCGAGCTTTGTGTTTCAGCATCAGCCTTGTTTGTTTTTTTTTTTTTTTTTTTTGGTAATTATTGGCAATTTTAATGTAAAATAGCATCATCATCTTTCAGCTGCTTGAACAAGATGCTGTTGGCCTGGCCAGGAGCCCACCAGTCACAATTGGCTGTGTCTGAAGGGGGGAAAGGTCAGTCATGGTATTTTTTTAACATTGCCATTAAATGAATGACGTCTGGTGATGCTGTCTGGTTGAGGAGCTCATAAAGCACAACATGACTTTCTGAAAGTAAAACGGCTCTGTGAGACTTTATCGATGGCTGGTGCCAGTTTGCAGGTCTCCTCAGCTCTGGCATAAGGGTGGTGCAGGTGGCAGAGGAATCATGGTAGGAGCTGGAAATACCCACATCAGGAGAAAAAAGGGGAAAATGCAAATTCCAGAGTTCTTTGTGTCTACGTAGGTCTTGTAAATTTCTCGTAAGAGCTGACCAAGGGACATCAACCCCCACCTCATTTTTGTGACCTGCACCCACAACCAGAAGTCTTTCCTGAAGGACATGACTATAACAGGTCTAACAGAGCAAAACATTTTCACAATTTTGAGTTCTTTAGTGTCACTGCGCTCTCAGTGCAGCTCCCAAAATAAAAGGGTTGCGACAGGACGGGTGCCCGACATAAAAACTGTGCCAGTTCTTTTATGTGGACCAGATCCACTGTGGTGACTCCCAAATACAGGAGTATTCGAAAGAAATAAAAACGAGTAGCATAGATTCCTAATTCCTCATTAGTAATTATGATTTGATACTGCTGGTGGCTTCTCTGTGCCTATATAAACAGGGCTAGTTCGATTGAATCTATTAGTGTGATAGTGAGGTCACGATGAAAATCCGAAGCAACGTTTTACTGGGAAGATTGAGAGTCTGGGTGGTCAGATGTAATTGTGTGTGACACTGTCCACAGTCAGACAGGTTTTACATCACAACGGCTTTGCTGTTCAGGAAAACTGCTCCAAAGCTGCTCCATAAGTGCTTAAAAACTTCTAACACCTATACATATGCTGCTTATGTGAACTTTTTAGGCTTTTTCCTTCACTTGAAAATCTCCCGGCGCTCCTGTGCTTCGTCGTTGACTGTTTTGTTTATGTAAATTCCAGTTGACTTTAAGTATCTATTTACTGGTATCACACGTATGCAAAAGTTCCTTGTGCTACATAAAACGTGTCTTTACTTTAATGCCGTAGGTCCAGGAACCTGCCGCTCCGCATGCTTACGAGATCAGTCACGCATATCCGAATCACATGATGTAGCTCATGAGCCTTCCTGCAGGCGGAACCTAACACACGATATCAACTGGTGGAGATAAATAGATAGCAAATGTAAACATGGGTGTAAAGCACCAGTAAAATAAGGATTTTCTGCGTCCCAGACTGCATAGTGTGTACTGAATAGTATGGTGCACTAATGAGGGATTGAGATGGTTGGAGGATGTGCTGAGGATGGAGCGCTGTGGCGACCCCTAACAGGAACAGCCGAAAGAAGAAGAGCATGGTGCACTAATGGAGTGCCAGTTTGCCATGCTATTAAGTATCATAGTGCACAATTTGCAGTTGCAGGGTGTGCAGTCCACTAATTCCCCTATACTTTGTGTGTGAGGTCAGCATCATGTATGGACAGTCACGCCCACATCTTTGCGCTGCTCCACTTTCTGTACAGGCACCGAAGGCAGCCAAGGTCCTCACACAGTGTTGATAACCCCAACCCTTAGTCCAGTCTTTCCCATACAGCAGACTGGAAGCCAATTGTGATTGCTAGAGGGCACCCAGCCGACCAGTAGCAGAGCCGAGATTCGAACCCGGGAGCTCAGAATCTCTGCACTTTTGTCCCACCTTAGTATCACATGGTTATTAAACGTTTATTCTAATAAAGAAATCACGTCTGGCTCTGAGAAACTAGCCTTATTGTAGCTTAATCAATCCCAACCTGCAGTCTAATCAGTAATCAGTCTGTTTATGTATTTTTCTCATTCGGCTGATCCTGTATTTAGGCGTCGCCACAGCGGATGTGGTCCACAGACTTGGCACAGTTTCTACATCAGATGCTTTTTTCTATTTGGCCTTGGAGCCGGTGCACCTCCCAATGGCACATAGTAATAAATTTTATCACACATTATTTAGTTATGATAAACCACTTGTCAGCTGTGCTTACTAAAGGAACCAGGATCTGCTTTACATCATTTAGTTTTTTATTTCCTCATCACAGGATGTGCTGTTTGGTGTTTGCTTAAATAAACTGGACTGGAACTGAAGCAGTGGTGATCATAGGTCCACAAACCTGCTGTTACCAGAGGTTAGCCAGTGTTCTCCGGTTCCCGCCTGTGGGTGATCTAGTCAGCCTGTCCGTGCCTGTCGGAAACAGGACGACATTCCAGGCGTTTTAACAGAAAAAGCCCAAAACTATGTGAGGGACCTGGTGCTGGTGTGCTGACGTGTGATCTTCTGTTTGCTCTTTTGCTTGTTTTTAACCAAAATCTGTCCTTTAAATGCAGTCAGTATTTAGTCAAGCAATATTGATTTTGTTATCCTGATCAGGGTCTTTGTGGGTCCAGTTCTTCTGTAAGACACAAAAAAAAAAAATTTTTTTGATTGTGTTAGAAACACTTGGCACAGGGCAGCATAACAGCCTGGACAGTTAGTTTAGTTTGTCATATTTAAGTCACTAGTTAGTTTTTAAATAATGTTTAATTGTCATTAGACAGATTGAAGATTGTGAATGATTAACGTCGCTCATCTTTTACAGGGTGGGATCTGCTGAAACCGGGCCTGTAGAGGAAGAATGGCCTGATCCATCAGTTTACGCCACTGCTCCAAGGTCAAAGGTCAGTCAGAGTTATTTACTCAGAGACAGGTCTTAACAGGCCCTATGTGAAAATACACTATATAACCAAAAGTATATGGACACCTGACCACAAGCTTGTTGGACATTCCATTTTAAAAACAAATGCTTGTTAAAACAGAGCGACATCTGTGTGATCTTTTCAGCTGTAACAGCCGCTCTTCTCAGAAGACTTCTCACAAGACTGTGGGCATACAGTCAAAGGATGACAGCAGGTGAATGGCTGGGCACTGATGTTGGTCAGGTGTCCAGTGGGGCTGAAGTCAGGGCTCTGTGCAGGCCACTGGAGCTTTTTTAATTTAAACTGAGCTTTTCTTCATGTCTTTATAGAACTTGCTGTGTGCTCAGGGGCCTTCCCTAAACGGTTGCTGCAAAAATAGGCATTAGTAAAGCAGTTGTTCTGGCTGCAACACATGAATTCAACCAATCTTAGTGTAAAGTACAGTCCTATGCAAAACTGGACCCCCTGAGCCCCTGATCAGGATATAGTGGTGGTAAAAGATGAACATGAAATAAAATAATAAACATCTTTATGGGAACAAACTCCAGTTATTAAGAGCTTTTATTTATTATCAGACAGACAGACAGACAGACAGACAGACAGACAGACAGATTTTAGTTCCAATTAAAGTTCCAGTAGCATTATAAATCAATAACACATTATTAAAATTCAACAAAATAAATTAAACAGCACAAACACAACAACCAAGATTGAAAGTAACCTGATTATTACATATATTGCATAACTACAGTGCAGTTATTAATGAATGAATGAAAGTAACAGTACTAAAAGTACTAGTAAAATAAAATAGGAGGCATTATTTGATACTCAAATGTTAATTTATTACTGGGTAATCAAAATTATTTTATATTCTTCATTAAATTAATAAATAAACTTAAATTCATGCTAAATAGAACAGATTCTCTAGATTGTTTGGCAGAATTGGTTCATTACCTGACGGTTTATTTATTAATGAAGTGTATTTCTTTACCTGGCCTGTAGACGGCGCTGTGGCCTCACTTATTACCAGTGCACACACGTCTCACAGATCAGCCAGTTTGTTGTTGTTTTAAATTTCATTTCTTGTCTGTCTAAACACACACCCAGATTCCTTCTGTATGTACGTTGCTAGTTTTATGAACCCAACACGAAATGTTGTGTTTGTTTACCTTAGGTCACGTGTTTGTTAGGATATGAACATGCCACCTTCAGCAGAGCAAACTATTAATAAGTGCTGACATCCGAGCTTTCAGTGCTGATGGTTATCTGTTCACAGCCCCGTGTGTATGTGGGTGGTGTGTTTACCTTCCATATTTCACGCTGTCAAATACAGTGCTGTGATAAACAACAGTCACATTTCTGATCCTCTCTGGTTTTGTATATTTGTCACTCGGAGTGGATTTTAATTGTACAATTTATAAACATATTATCAGTTAAGTAAAGGAAATGAAATGCTTCCAACTTGCATAACCCAAATGCATTAACAGTTTAGGGAAGGCCCTATTCTGTTCCAGCATGAAGAAAAACAAGCTCTGTAAGGACATGAAGAAAAGCTTGATTTAAAGAAACTCCAGTGGCCTACACAGAGCCTCTTTTAACCGGATGGGCACAAATTCCCATACACAGACATACTTCAAAAAGTCATGTGAGAAGCCTCCTTAGAATTGTTGCTGTTGTTGTAGCTAGAAAGATCACATAAAGGTCGCTCTGTTTTAATACCATTTGTTTTTGAAATATGATGTGCGAATACTTTTGGCTGTATAGTGTAAGTCAAGGTGGCTCGCGGTATCCAGCTAATAAGATGCATATATGTGCCCATTCAGTCAAAACATGAGAGCATTTGTAAGGCTGGGCACGGATGTTGGTCCAGAAAGCCTGAGTTGATGTTCCGGTTCATTCCAAAGGCTGTTTGATGGGGCTGAATTCAAGGACTGATGTTCTCATTATAGAGCTTGCTGTGTGCAGTCATGCTGTAGCAGCAGTGGACCTTCCCTAAACTGTTGCTGCAAAGTTGGAAGCATATATTTTTCTGTTTATATAAATGAATGAAAAATTAATAAATGAATTTGAAAATGAGTGTATATAGTATATGTACAGATGTGCTTTTGGCTGGTCCTATATTTCAGTACCTTTTATTTATCTTCCTGTTTCATCTCTAAAAATACCGGGTCAGTTTGGATTACCTGAGAACGAGGTGGATTTATTACTGTAGAAAGTAAAACACTTACACCCTACTGAGGAATCCCAGAGCCACGACTTGTTTCCCACTTTCACCAACACACTCATCATCTCTGTAAAGATTTACATAATCGTTCACAGCGTAGGTGGCGCTGGTGATAAACTCGCCGGACCTGAACCTGATATCTGATCTGTAACTCTTGTTTATTAATGACTACACATCATTCTTTTTCACACATGTGGCTGTGTTTTACTCGTTCTTTCATCGGCCACTTCTTTTCACCTACCAGACACTGAGCATCTGTCTCAAAACACGAGAGGATTCTAACAGACATCGAACTTTAGAAGGCCGTTTATCGAGACGCTGTAGTTAGACAGAGGTTGTGTCATTGGCCTCGAGTACACAAAAGACTCCCTTTGTGTACCGAAAACTGTTAAATTGTCACTGACAAGCTCAAAAATAGACAGGTATACTCACAGATTAAAATGAAATATTAATAATAAATAATGAGAATTACTTACATTTGAAATCAGCTTCACTTGCTGCACATAGCCTGTTTTACAGAAGAAGGCTTTTGGCCATATAGTGTATCAGGACTAGTGCTGCTCTCAATAAGAGTGCCTGTTTAAAAGTACGTAAATCAAAATAAATATACATTTTATAATAACGTAATAAATGTATATATGTAATAATATCTATAAAACATACAATGTTATGTAGTACAGAAAAGTGTGACCTCTGTGTCACAGCCCAAAACCTTCCTGTGTCCATACTGCAGGACTTTTATTACATTTTATTACTGCATTACTTTATTTTATTCATGTTTGGGAAATATTTGCATCCAAATTACATCCGAATGCACAGGTTAACATCCTTTATATGTCCTATATTTTTAAATATAGTACAATACATATCTGATGCACGTCTGATTTTCTCTTCCTGCAGAAGGGACTCTTTAGTTCTGAGACTGACCTCCACAAGTCCAAGCGCTTCTCTGCGTTCTCCTTCGGCTGGAGGAAGAAGAAAAAGAACAAAGGTCTCTCTCAGAGCGTCTCAAGTATCAATGTGGAACCAGAGGCCAAGGGTCACTACAGGTCACAGATGAAAGAATACAAAGTGGATGAAGGAGACAAAGTGGACGAGTACAAAACCCATCACCCGGACTTGAGTCAAACCGATGATGACTGCTCCTCTGGTGGAGGATTCATGCCGGTTAACATCGACAGCACGTCTATTTCATTTATCGATGCGTCAGCTTCTGATAGTGAAGATTTTCAGACGCCTTCAGAAAGTCCAGGTTTGGGTCTTGTGGAATTTCAGTTTCCACCTAGTGAGTCAAGTAGCATGTACCCCAAAACTCCTGAAGAAACACTTGACTTTTATGAAGCTGGCACAGCAGAGATGGTAGATGTTCAGAGTCCGGTAGAAGCTCCATCTGCGTCTGACGCTTCCTCTATCAACGGCTTGATTATAAGTGAAGTGCGAGTTATGAGAGGCGCTGATAGCGAGGATTACTCTCACCCACTTCAGAACTCTGAGTCCAGTGAACCGGACATGACCGAAGAACCTGCTGTGAACCTGACAGCTGACGCTGGATCAGGTACCATGTTTGAGAATTTGGAGGAGTCAGCACTGACTGACATGATGTTAAACTTCATGGAATCCAAATTCGCTTCTTTAGACTCACCAAAGTTTTTACTCTCCAACTCGAACTCAAGTCGTCCTGAAGAAACTTCAAGTCAAGCCACTGATACCAGACCTCCTCCTCCCAGAAGCAGTGATGGTTCCAGTATTGATGATGATACCAATCAAGCCCCTGTTGTGTCTAGGTTCCCCATACCTATCTCACTGAGCAGAATTGAGAACCTGGACCATAGTGCTGGTTCTGATGGTCCTCAAGATGAATCTGTGTTAAACCAGGAACCGCAGTCCTACTCTGTCCATTCAGAGATCTCTTACGCTACTAAGGAAGATCTGGCTTCAGTGGACGTCCCACTGACCGTTACAGAATGTTCCGCAGACGTCACTGACTCTGAACCTGTTCTGGATCTTCATCAAGCAAACAACCACACTGTGTCTGACACAGAAACTACCACTTACGGCCAGTTAGGATCCTCATACAGCAGCACTGACCCCAACGTCAACTTGAACCTGTCCTGCTCAAGGTATGAAACTGACCATTCAGGAAGCAAGCAGGAAACAAATCTTGCCGGACGATACTCTCCAGAGTCAGATAACTCCACCTGTTTCCCATCACCCAGCACCCAAGACACATTCGAGTCTTTGTCTTCAGAAACTGTCTCATCTGCTAAAGATCACTTGACCACCAATTTATGCAAATCTCCAATTTATGCTGCCTCTTCTTCCACTTCTTTTTGTGAGAACCAGAAAGCAAATGAAGAAGGGTTTAGTGGTGAAGAAGACCAAATCCTTTCTCAAGAACCTGCTGAAGGTACTGAAATAGAAGGTTGGAAGAATTGTGGGCTTGCAAGCGATGCTTGTTCAACCAATTATAAACTTGACTTGGAGTGTCCACTTGGACAGGCAGATCTGGTGAAGGTTCATGCAGAGGAACATGAGGCTGGACTAAGGTTTGAAGAATTAGAAAAGAATAAGGATCATCTTGCAAAATGCCAAGCTGGAGACAAGCTTGAAACAGATAATATCGAAGACAAGATACACCAACAAGTGTTCCACAGTGAGAGTAAAGATCAGGAGATATTTCCAGAAGAAAGTGAACCAGTATGGGTTAAAGTTGACCAGCAGCATGAAGATGTTTCTGCTGTGGAACCAGTCACACCAGTTCAGCAGGTGTATGTGCTGGAGGAATGTGGTACTGCCCCTCCCTGCAGTCTGCATGGGGAAGTGTCGATGACAGACTACAGCCTGGAAACACACCCACACCCGGGGACAGGGTCATGCCACTCCCTGCACTCTCAGTTCACGATACCAGGGCAGGAGGACCCGGCCGGGGGTGGAGCGAAGGTGAGTGTTGTTAGGTTCCATGTGGAGAGAGAGGACATCAATACACAGGAGCCAGTGACACAATCAGCAAGCGACGGAGCACCAGGACAGGATACGTGTTCATGCCCTGCAGCCAGGGCAGCTGAAAACGACAGACCTGAAGAAGCTGAGCCTCAGAGATCACACACAGAACCCTGGAGTCTGTCTGACACACCTGAAGGGGTCACTTACAACACAGATACCTTCAGGAAATCTGCAGGGGTCATTGTTTGTGTCCGGGAGTTTGACCCTGGCCAGTCTGTGAACGAGGAAGATAGTCATTCGACAAGGCAAAGCGCACCGAGGCTGTCAGCATCCGAGAGGTAAGTGGGTAACCTTTCATTTTTGAGGGATGTGTTTGTTCCTAAGTGCTGCATTGGCTGATAATCAGGTCTTTTAATGTGAGGCTCAGGTTTCAGCTCTACAACCACCTATTCTTTGGACACTGGAGGACTTCAATGCTCTGATACGATCATTACATGTCCCACTATAAAAGATAATTAAAACTAATCTTGTCCAATATTACATCACACTGTGCAACCATGTGTATTTTTATTTTCTACTTCTGCATTTTCCCTCCAATTCTCTCCCAATTTAGTTGTATCCAATTACCCGATCGTATTTCACCTCTACTTCTGATCGAGGAGGGCTTTAACTAACACTGACAAATGAGATTTCAGTACGAGAGTCAAACATCGACCCCTGTTATTCCCCGTCTCCGAAAAGGCCAGTTATTGTCCGTGTGGGCGCCTGCGGATGCACCATCACATCACTACATCAAACGCAAACCAGAATGAGCCCTCTGTGTGATGGTATAAGTGTTATGCTGAATTACAACATGATTTAAAAAGCAAAATGAAGTGAAAGGAAGCTTGGCATGTGTATATGGGTATGAATGAATGAGTAATTGAGTCGGTCTTCTTTCTTAAATAGAAATGTTTGGATCAGTCACAGTGTTCCATACATACGTCTTACGTCGTTTTCAATTCAAAGCTCTAAATCTGATACGATGGGTGCTTTTGTCCACACTGACTTAATCTTTCTGATTATTACTAGACACACAGTACAAGAGCTAATTTACCCGATTTAGTTCTGCTGCAATCAGACCGTCCAGAAAAATCTGACAGGGTCAGAAATTCGGATCAGAACCTGACAGTGTGAGCACTGCTGAGGCCAATCCAGGAGGATGAAGTAAAAGACTTCTATGAACCTGGAACGGCTGCTTTTGATGCCACTGATCATGTTCTGAGTCCGGTACAAACTCCATCTGCATCTGTCGCTTCCTCTATCAACAGCTCAGTTATAAGCGGACGCAGAGTTATAAGTGGCGCTGATAGAGTCCAGTAAACCAGACATGACCAAAGAACCCACAGTGAGCGATACTGCTTAAGTCTATGTTTTGTCTAGTTTCCTCACACCTACCTCTGAATCTTCTAGCAAAATTGAGAACCTGGACCAAAGTACTGGTGCTGATGGTGTCTCAACCATAAACCGCAGTCCTGTTCTGTCCATTCAGAGATCCCTTCAGCTATTAAATGCTTCTCTTTTAACTATGGAAGGTCTGGCTTCAGTGGACATCCCACTGACGTTACAGAATTATGTTCCACAGACGTCACTGATGATCGTTTGATAAGCCGTGGCGAGGTTCTGATTCTGTTCTAGATCTGTTTCATCAAGTGAACTTAGCAACATCTTACCAACAGACATCTTCAGAGGATGTTTTGTCTTTTTCCTTCACCCCATACATCCATTCTCATTTTTTACTCCTGGTCACTGACTGACCACCTTTTGTCTTGTGTCCAGCATCACCTTTCTAGATGCTAGATTTCCCTTGGTGCCATTGTGGTCCAGTCCTTTAGAAAACGGTTTGATCCTACATTGCTTATATTAACTCTAAAGTGTTTGACATTATTTAAGCACTAAAATTAGGTCAGATTTCTCTTTGTTTATTGTTTATGGAACACCTTTATGTGTTATTAAATTATTTGTATCCAAGTATCCAAGCTTGTTTGGAAGCTGGACCCAACAGTGTGCCCAACAATGGCTTTATGGCAGAACCAATAAATTAGGAAACCAGTGAGCTTGGCAAAGCACGGAGTCTCCAGGACTCGAGTTGAGAAATCACGCTTTAGCTGATAGTGGGATAGTAATCTGCACCTCGCCCATCACTGATGTCGCCTCGTATCTCCTGACACGGGTTCAATGTTTCATGTGAATGGGAGCGGCGCACACATGCTATTAGGAGCGTAGATTCCTGCGATGAGCTCACATCAGAGCAAAGTGTAACTGATAACTTATAACCAGTGAAGGTCAGTAACAGTTACTAAGTAACGCGTTACTCTAATCTGACCGCATTTTTCAGTAACGAGTAATCTAACGCGTTACTATTTCCAATCCAGTAATCAGATTAAAGTTACTTATCCAAGTTACTGTGCGTTACTATTTTTGTCATTTTCCTTAGTAAAAACATATATATTTGCTTTCTTCTTGCGTCTCGGGGAGTGACGTCTGGCCTATGCGACAGTTAAGTCATGGGCTGCGTCCGGAATCGGTTACTTACAGAGTGTGCACTAGATTGGAGGAAGTGTGCACTACTCGGCCAACGCCGAGTGATGACGTGGGACGTGATGACGTAATATCACCATGGTTACAGACTCATTACAAATCCCACTTGCCAAAATGTAGGATATTTATCGTCTTTTTGTTATTTATTTGTCTTTAAAAATTTTATTTTATTTATCTTACTTAAACTTGTGAACAGAGGACTCCGTTTTCCACGTCTTTCTTGTTTCTTATTCCGCTTCAATCGCAGCTCCAGTTGCATTATGGGATACATTAGCGGACCGCATTATATAACTAATAATGTAACTTGTAATATAACTTAGTTACTTTTAAAATCAAGTAATCCATAAAGTAACTAAGTTACTTTTTAAAGGAGTAATCAGTAATCAGATTACTTTTTCAAGGTAACTTTGCCATCACTGCTTATAACGCAAACATACAGGTCACTTCAGAATAATAAATTGGCATGGACTTTTCCATCTTACAAAAACAAACCAGTAACAAGTTACTGTGGTTAGTACAATGTTTAGTTGTTCTTTAGCTTCATCAGTTTGATGCATGGTTGTTGCAAAATGTCCGTACAGGCATTTACAGATCAGATCGCTCATCTAATCGCTCAACCACACCTCATTCCAACCTCATTTTTTCGGACATTCCTGACGTATTTTGTCGTGACCTGTCATTTGTTCAAGTTGACGTTGGTCTAGAAAGCTATTTAGACGTCCTGCTAGTGTTGCATACAGTATAAAAGTGTTCATTAGCTTTAATCCTAATAAAGTTCAGCACATCAAATATCGCTTTTACTTTGTTGCTACCACACAGATTCGGTGCCCAAAACACAGAGACTCCGGCCATCATCTACATCATGAGTTTATGCTTTTTCAAGCCTCCCAGTGAAAATAATGATACACTAAGTGGTCAAAAGTATTCAGACACCTGACCATGAGCTTGTCAGACGTCCTATTTCAAAAACAGAGCGACCTCTATGTGACCTTTACAGCTAAAACAACAGCCGTTCTTCTGAGAAGGCTTCTCACAACACTTTGACGTATTTTGTCAAGACCTGTCATTTGTTCAAGTTGACGTTGGTCTAGAAAGCTATTCAGACGTCCTGCTAGTGTTGCATACAGTATAAAAGTGTTCATGAGCTTTAATCCTAATAAAGTTCAGCACATGAAATATTGCTTTTATTTTGTTGCTACCAAAAACACTGATACTCATTATCTAAATCATGAGTCGATGCTTTTTCAATCCTCCCAGTGAAAACAAGGATACACTAAGTGGTCAAAAGTATTTGTACACCTGACCGTGAGCTTGTCAGACGTCCCTTTTTAAAAACAGAGCGACCTTTATGTGACCTTTT
Organism: Trichomycterus rosablanca; assembly: GCF_030014385.1. Lineage (NCBI taxonomy): Eukaryota > Metazoa > Chordata > Actinopteri > Siluriformes > Trichomycteridae > Trichomycterus > Trichomycterus rosablanca. The sequence goes on from NC_086009.1 coordinate 20,257,410, forward strand.
CAGCTAGGACAACAGCCGTCTTCTGAGAAGCCTTCTCACAGTATGCCTGTGGGGATTTGTGACCGTTCAGTTGTACAAAAGAACTTTTGCATGGCTGGTCAAGAAAGCCTCAATTAATGTTCTGGTTCATTCTACAACAGTTCAGTGGGGGCTGAGGTCAGGACCACTGTAGTTTATTTTACTTAAACCAAGCCTTTCTTCAGGTCTTTATAGAGCTTGCTTTGTGCTGAAAAAGAAAGGACCTTCCTTAAACTGATGCTGCAAAGTTGAAAGCTTATTATTTCCCTTACATAACTGATTCATTACACCTATTAGCAACTATGTTCTATTTATTTGCCAAAGCATTAAACAAATCAATAGTTGACACAAGCAGCTTAGCCGCCTCAAGCAATCTTATGAATTTGATTTAGATGCTTGTAGTAATAATGCCATATTAATTATTCGATGTATAAAATCAACCAGACTTTATTTATTTAGTTCTTTTTGTTAATATATAAATACAAACAACAAAAAGACAAAATAGCGAAACAGTGTAAGAATTATCAGCTTGATTTTAAAGTGACTGAATCAAGACCCAAAACGAGCTCTGATATGCGAGATCTCAATCAGCAGGAGTTCCACAGGGGTGTAGTTGTGGGCATCTTGAGTTTTAGGGGCTAAAAAAAAAGCCCCTAAAAGCTAAAAAAAAAAAATTTAATATTTCATGGCAGTGAGTATCAAACATGTACAAACAGCATCAGTAAAGAGAAGCAGCAGTCAGTTCTCCCATAGCACGATATATCACTGTCTCTTTTATTCATGTTTAAACCATAATTTCTTCTGCATTTTTTAGTTTTGGTCACACATTCCAATTCACACCCTAATTTTCCATGCTCAGTTTTTACTGTAAGTTCCAGACAGGTGATAGATGCATCAGATGCGATGCTGTGCTGTGGCAGAATACGGCCTCCAGACTTCCTGCAACACAGGATTGTTCAGCACGTGTTTAATTAAACTTAATGATTCATTACAGAGAACTAAAAGGTGACACCTCTGTTCTCCAGAAAATACCTCAGTCCTGCATGCTTAATAAGTTCTTCTGATCATTCTGTATCAGTGCTGTGTTTAAAGATCTGTTTTAGTCTAAAATACATGTTAGATCTTTTTATCCTGAAAGTTTCCACCCCTGTGTTGTGGGATTCTCCTGATAATGTGTGTGTTCAGGTTAACAGTAGCACTCGGAGGAACAAGGGATGTTTTGTTTCAGATTTTTTAGCACCTCTGTGAACATGGTTTGCTTGTTCAATCACACAAGTTTAACCAAATATTTACCTTCGGGACTTCAGTCACGACGGAGCTTCAATCACAAAGTCCTTGTTACTTCTGCACAATGTTCTGTGCTTTACAAGTAAAGCAATTAGATCAGATTAAACAGATTATAAAATCTTATGGGATAAATAATAGCTTTTGTTATTGGAGAGGAATCAGGCTCAAAAACTAAGTCTTAAGGACACACGTCTGTGTGAGAAACCTGATTAACTGGTACGAATCAGAATTGGCCGGTTCTTGCTTCATAAAACACAACAAGCAGTGTTATTATAGTTAACAGTTAAATCCTTAGCATGGTTTTTGTGTTTGTGTGTGTTCATCATCCATTCATCCTGGTCAGGGTCACTGTTCAGGGTCCAGTTGCACCAGGAAACACTGGGTGCAAGGCAGGAATACACTGGCCAGGCTTCTGCTATCTTCCCCACCCTCAGCATGTCTGTGTAGATGCCTGACCGGCTGACAGCACCGCTGTGGACATTAAACCTGGATTCCACAGTAGTGCTCAAGCTCAAGCGCCACCTGACCGTGCACAATATACCTTATTAAAATATATTAACAATAAAATGTTACATACATTACTGTTTATTTTACCATTTTTAAATAGAAAGTAAAACTGTATCAGAGATTCTTGAAGACCTGTGTTGGGTGTTTCCTACTTAAAAGCCTCCCAGATCAGCTAAATGAATCAGCAGTCCATTACGGGTGCACTATTACTACCGACTCCAAACTCCCAGGTTCTAGTCTTTTAGTAATTTGTTAGTCATTTTGATGAACCACTAGGTGGCAGTATGGATCTTCTCATGACTTAACACGTGTCCGCTTGTACCTCAACATGTCAACCTTCTGAAAAGCAGATCAATGAATGAATGAACTGAAATTCTGAACATATTTTACTTTAGAAATGATAAGTACCTGTGTAATTTCAACATAAAACACTGTAAGAATGTGACTCGGTGACAGTTTGAGCACAACAGTGCTTCAGTGATTTGTCTAGTTTAAAGCGAACCCTTCAGAAAGACCTGCCTGTCTGCATTGCTCTGAAAATGTGCTTTGATCTTCATCCTACTCATTATTAATATAGACAAAAAAATTATGTTTAAACGGGCGCTCGCTCGGGTGGCGCACCGGTAATTTACATTAGCCCACTACCGAGTTCAAATCCCCAGCGCAGTGTTGCCAACTCCTCAGTAAGGAAAGTAGCTATTGGCTGTCCTAAAAGTCGCTAAATGACGTCACCACCTAATTTGCATAAGGTCAATTGCATGTATTTGACGCTGTAGAAGAGAGGAATAATATCGTGGGAGACAAAAAGTGGGTAAAAACACCCTAAATATGTTTAGAACTACAAATGAACCTTCTTCTGTTAATTCGTGGTTTGTTCTTGTTTTTTAAGACAACATTGAGCTACTCTGGGCAGGGTTGCCAGATTGCGACAGTAATTTTCAGTTAAAATGCATGAAAAAAAACCCTCCCAAAACACAGGTTAAGCAGATGATGTTTAGCATTTCACAAATAATAAACCATTTAAACCATCAAGACGTACAAATCAATATCTTAAAATGAACAGATCAGCAATTATACATTATAAAGGACAAATTATGTTTGCTTGCATGTCTTTAAAACAATTTCCAACAAAATCCGCTATTTTGGTTGAAAACAGCCCAATCTGGCAACCCTGACTGTGAGACTGACCGCCCGTGAGTGCTTTGGGAGGGCGGAGGGGCTCACGGCAGCACCCGCTGCTCATTGAGGACAATAACTGCAGAACAATGTGTGTTTTCACGTTCGAGTAACACCAGAAAAAGTCGCTAGATTTGTCGCTAGTCGCTTTTTTGAAAAAAAGTCGCTAGAGGGGTCTGAAAAGTCGCTAAATATTGCGACAATGTCGCTAAGTTGGCAACACTGCCCCAGCGGCGTGGGTCGGGCATCTGTGTACAGACATGATTGGCTGTGTCCTGGGGAAGGGTGTGGCTGAGTGCCCGTGATGGATTGGCATTCTGTCCACCCAGTGATTCCGTACCCGCCACGATCCTGACCTGGTTAACGAGGTGTCAAAACGTTAAAATGAAATGATATCTACATTTCTTGTTTAATTTCTTGCATGACCACCAGCGCTAAGCCTAATATCAAAGAAATGCTGGCTATTCTGTACAGGAGTCTGCCATGTTGGCATTTGTGAGCAGTAAAACCCTTTTTGGGTTGAGCTTCTAGATGTTGATTTGTATCATTTTGATTTCCAATTATTTCCGCCTCGGTTGCAGCAATAAGAACTAAACATGTGGTGGCACAGCGGGTAGCGCTTACAGTTAGAAAGGCCTGGAGTTTGCATGTTCTTCTTGTGTCCCACAAGTCCAAAAATGTGCAGTTAGAATTAATGGAGCTACTTAAATTGCTTTAGTGTGAGTGTGTACTCTGCCTTTTGCCTAATGAATCTGTGACCCTGACCAGGATGAATCAGTGGTAAAGCAGACAAATAATCAATTTAATGTAATGAAATACAGTTGACAACAAAAAATGCACACACTGGTTGTGTTTAATCTGCCCTCTGTCTAGGGTGTTTCTGTGTGCCTTGCGCCCACTTAGAGCTGGGATAGGCTTCACCCTGATTAGGATAAACGGCTTAGAAAGTGACTGGTCGTAATTGGTGGGCACAAATATGAAGTTTGTCTGAACACAGTCTATTGTCCTTTGGTACTATTGCACTATTTTTATTTAAATGCTACCATTTATTGTAAATAGTGTCTAGGAAGGGGCTCTAATGTTCTCCCGACTTACGTTAATGATTTTGTATGTTCCTCCTGTTCTAGGTTCCCTCATGCCTTTCCTGTTCTCGGTCCAGTAGCTGAAGAGTCTGACGCTGAGAGTTCTCAATCAGATTCAGAAATGAGTTCCACCGTCGCGAGCGCCACCTTCACTCTGCGACCCAAAGTGTCTCAGGAGAGCAGAGAAGATGGCAAAAGGGTGCGCAAGGTGTCGCTGGTTAAAAACAGCAGCGCCGCGATCAGCTCGGAGCTTCGTAACAGCGTGACGGATCAAAACGGACCGGCCCATAGAGCCGAGGGCAGAGCTACCAGCCTTGACCCGGCCGACGATTGGACGAGGCGAGATGATTACCGTTCTGCTACAGAAGGCTCGAAATATTCTGTTATGGACCGTTACGATTCAGGGTTCTCTTCTGACATCTCAGCTAACTCATACCTGTACTCATCAAACTCCAGCTCCAGGTATGAACCATCAGAGTACTCTACGCCGTCCTTCTTCTCCTCGGAGAGAGAGCGGGAAACTCCGCCTGCTGCGGTCTCCATGGACACAGACAGTAGCCGGGGCAGCTCTGACTGGTGGAACGTGAGGAGCGAAGTCCAGGGGAGCAGCGAAGTCGAGGCAGGTAGGAGGAGCTGGGTGGAGTCTACTGAAACTGCTGGAGAGAGAGACGTGGTGAGAGACGCAGGAATAACAACCACAGGCTCCAACCCAAATTCCAGCACAGACAAGACTGACGGTTTCTTCTCAGGTGTGTTTACGGCCACTCGCGTGGAGCTGTCGCCTTCACCCACTGACGCCGAACCGGAGCTTTTGGTGGCTTCCTCGCCCCATGAGATGGATGCCCTGAAGGACACGCTCAGGAGCATGCAAACTCCCATTCGACACAGACCTCTTCGGAGTGCCTCCAACCTTTCCTTCTTCTCTCTTCCACCCATAGTGGAAGATGCTCCGAGTCCTGTTCCTGCTTCCATCTCCAGCCCAAGCTCTCCAACGCCTATGTCCAGCCTGCCATTGGACCTGGGATTGAACTGGTCTGCGAAAGACCTCCGCACACCTTTCAGCATGATGATGGAGCAAAAAAGTCAGGAGATGTCGTCACGCAGTCTTATCTTGCCCTTGCGTGCCTCAGCCATCAGCAGCATGGTCATGAGCAAGAGCTCCCTGCCCAACCTCACGCTGGAGGAAGGAAATCAGATCAACGGTTTAATCGGAACATCACGCCTGGAGCACAGCTTGCTCTTTTCCAGTTATCGTTTGAACCAGCCAGAAGAGAACGGCCATGCGCCAGGCCATCGCGGTCTCTACCGAGCAGCCTCGCTTCCTGAGGTCAACTCCAGTCTCGACTACCTCAGCTCGTTTTCCAAGGGCCCGGACTTGTTGACTTCTGCGTTACCCGCCTACGAGCTCTCATCATCCACAAACTCTCTCCCAGGGGCAATGGAGACGAGCCGGATCAGCAGGGGCGCTTTGGTCATTCACAGTCCCCCTCCATTGAGCCCCACCTCGAACCATACACCCTCCCTGAACTTGGAATTGTACCGAACCCTTTCGCCCGAATCCTCACCCAAACCACCAAGCCTACAGCGCAGGCTCAGCGCTGGGACATCATCTATGGAGTCACTTGTCCCTAATGGAGGTGGAGGAGATTTAGGAGTTGCTCTGGGACCAGACAGGAACCTTTTGGCCAAGTACAGAGCTTTCCCTGATGCCTATGTAAGTAGTGCCTTGTTTTCAAGACTTTAAGACCTGTTAGGTTGGTAATAATGTTCGTACGATTTACTATAGATATTCAAATCAATCTTATACTGATCTGGATTAAAGTGTACGCACACTTTTAAGGGAAGAGTATTTAATAGCAGTCTGTACTTTTCTAAAAATAATAAATAAAGGATATTTTTTAATAAATAGAGCACGTAACTGGAACTTTATCTTGAGGCCCATGGTATATTCATTGAATGTATCTCTCTATCCAAGATCATGAGCACTGATAGTGAGTTGGTCCTACTTGCTTTGTAAAGTGTGTCTGTAGGAATTTGTGCACAGTAAACTGTAGTTTAAATCGTCCCAAAAGTGTTCAGTACGGTTGAGGTCAGGTCTCTGTTCCAGTGATAGCTCAGTGGTTAAGGTACTGGACTAGTAAACAGAAGGTTGCCGGTTCAAGCCTCGCCACCACCAAGTTGCCACTGTTGGGTCCCTGAGCAAGGCCCTTAACCCTCAATTGCTCATTGTGTTCTGCTCATTGTGTAAGTCGCTTTGGATAAAAGCGTCTGATAAATGCTGAAAATGTAAATGTAAATGTTCCGAACCTGTCAAACTATGTCTTTGTGCACCTCATCTTCCAAAAGTGTTGCCCAAAATTTGTATACGAAGGGTGTGGCTTGGACGCCTGAGCATACGTTTGGCCAAATATATCGACTGTGAACAGTGTCACTCATGTTACAACCACTTCTTGCTAAAGGCAGTTTTTATTTGTGGTTATTGGACTGAATCTGACCATCTTACAAATTCCTCTCAACCTAAAGTGATAGTTTGGGTTTTTTGATGACATGACACTAAGTGACATTTTAGTCATTAAATTAATCTTATATAAAAAACATCGGCATGACACATTGTTTTAGATAGATAGATAGATAGATAGATAGATATATAGATAGAGAGATAGATAGATAGATAGATATATATAGACAGACAGACAGACAGACAGAGAGAGAGAGAGAGAGAGAGAGATAGATAGATAGATAGATAGATAGATAGATAGATAGATAGATAGATAGACATGTTCTGACAGACAGACAGACAGAGAGAGAGATAGATAGATAGACAGACAGACAGATAGATAGACATATGTTCTGATAGACAGACAGACAGATAGATAAATGTTCTGATAGATAGATAGATAGATAGATAGATAGATAGATAGATAGATAGATAGATAGATAGATAGATATTGACCCTTTATTAAATTAAACCCCTATTACTAATAGATATTAATAGATAGATATTTGAATTGATTGATAGATAGATAGACAGACAGACAGACAGATAGATAGATAGACCGACAGACAGGTAGATAGATAGATAGATAGATAGATAGATAGATAGATAGATAGATAGATAGATAGATAGATAGATAGACAGACAGACAGACAGACAGACAGACAGACAGACAGACAGATAATTTATTGACCCTTCATTAAATTAAACCCCTATTACTAATACTCAGTATCAGATGGATGATGTATCTGCTCAGTCAGGAATGTGTTTATTAGAAGACAAGAAGAACATAAAGTACTAGAAACAATCCTTTAGGCTTATTTTAGAACAAAGCCCTGCTGTGATACGGTAGGATTCATGAAGTGAAAACCTGTTTAGAACTGAACACCTCAGAGAGATGAAATTACAATTTGACCCCATATCCGTTACCCAATTCCTCATGCATTATTCACGTCTGCTCCTTTCTCTTGACTCGGTGAAGTGGTGAAATGGTGTCGGTCTCGTGTCTCTGATGCCGCTGCTTCGGTCCGCTATCTGGTTTTATAAGTCAAACGTTGTGTGTTGATTGAAATTTAGATGAGTTGTAAAATGCCACATTTTGCTTGTGGTTGTTGCATTTGCAGCACTTTTTACTGGAGTCTTTTTTTGTTCCAGACACTGAAATGGTACCTAATAAACCATATATAGGTTCGATTTAGTTTTTATAACCTTAGGGAACCTTACTGAGACGAATCATTAGTCATTAATCATCATCATTAGTTTGATATCCTGCCTGTAATACAGTTTTTAAGCTTCTTCTGTGCAGACCGATTAAAATAAACTAACTTCTTGATCCTCACGTACAAGACCTGCTTTATATCTCGTCTGGCTTTCATGTTCACGGTTGTGTTCACGTTCGAGTTTTGCAAGTCAAACATCGTGTCTTTTAAATAAGCACAATTCGGACAAACAATGGGACTCGACACGTCGCCTCTGGCTGTGACCTGCGCAAGACGCTTTGTGAGAGAAGCGTGTGATTATTGTGTACCTCAGACTGACAGTAAAAAGGTGCTGGGCAGGTAAATTAGTGGGGTAGAGGTACAGCAATAGTCTATTTACAAAAAGGTTTCAGACAGACACTTTGTCATAAAGGTTTTGTTAATAAAGACACCTGTTGGGACACCCCAGTGTTATTCACACGTTATAGTGATGTTTCTTACCCCAGTAAACTTCCCTGAGATTAATTATGATTGCCACAAGTTTGATTTATTGACTGTAATAAATTTGGCACCTTGGAAGCATTTTTTAGCGTCTATCATGTGCAGACACATACAGTACAATGCAATACAGATTTCTTAACCAATTTGTGTTCAGAAAAAAATGAACCCACAGTTCTAAGCTACATTTATTTTGCAGTGTGCCACTGATGATACATTAATTGGCCAGAAGTATTTGGACACCTGACCATGAGCTTGTTATTAAAATAGAGTTCCATGAGAACTCTCTTCGTCGGAATTTGTGTCCATTCAGTCAAAAGAGGATTTGTATGCTTGGGCTGATGTTGGTCAGGAAAGGCTCAGTTGATGTTTTAGTTCATTCCAGAGCTGTTCATTGGGGCTTAGGTCAGGGCTCTGTGCAGGTCACTGGGGCGGCACGGTGGCTTAGTGGGTAACACTGTCGCCTCACAGCAAGGTCCTGGGTTCGATCCCCAGGTGTGGCGGTCCGGGTCCTTTCTGTGTGGAGTTTGCATGTTCTCCCTGTGTCCATGTGGGCTTCCTCTGGGAGCTCCAGTTTCCTCCCACAGTCCAAAGACGTGCAAGTGAGTTGAATTGGAGACACTAAATTGTCCATGACCGTGTTCGATATAACCTTGTGAACTGATGAATCTAGTTTATGCAGTAACTACCGTTCCTGCCATGAATGTAACCCAAATGTAAAACATGACGTTAAAATCCTAATAAATAAACAAACAAACAACACTGGAGTTTCTTTACATCGAGCTTTTCTTCATGTCTTTATAGAGCTTGATTTGTGCACAGGGGTACAGTCATTCTGGAACTGGACGAAGCCTTCCTTAAACTGTTGCTGCTAAGTTGGAAGCATATTATTATCTGTATAATTCATTTATTACACCTGTTAGCTGAAACTCATGACTTTTGTTTGGTTTGATGCATCATATCAACGCTGACAAAAAAAAATGACGTTCTGCATTTCACTATTTATTAAATCGTGGGAGTTGACATGTGACCTCTGGTTGTTGTCACTGCGTTTACCTCTTTACGCTTGACATAAAAAGACTTGAACGGATGAATCTTGTGTAACCAGTAATTACCTGTCTTGTCATGAATGCAACCAAGGTGTAAAACATGACAATAAAATCCTAATAAATAAATAAATCTTATACCTTGCAGTTAACATGCTTTTGACAGCATAATATGAATTGACTTGCAATTATTGTGCTGTTTCGACAGCGTATTAGGACGGTGGTCGTAATGTTTACATCATGTCTAATAGTAGGTAATGAGAAAGCAGCTTTAGTCGCACCGAAAACCGTATCTGGATTTTACAGATTTTCTGCCTTGCACTGACATTAAATAAAAACTTTTTCCTAGTCTGTTTGTGCACAGCAGCTTTTGCAGCAGGTACGAACTTGATCCTAATTTAACGAATCATTACCTGAGGTCAGAACAGATATCGAGACTCAGGCATGTGTGAATTTGCAGTCATGCTTTAGTTACTCTGATCATAATTTAGGTGATGTTTAATCCGCCCTTTTCTGCTGTTCATACCCACTCTAGTCTCCATACACACTGGTGCATGAAACAGTCCCACAACCCTAATCACATGGGTGTGCTAAGCTCCGTGTGCTTATATAAATATTCTCATCCTGCTCCTCGTCCTGGATCGTCAGTATACTGTATCGCCGTATTCGAAGAGTAACAAGCAGCCAAGTTCAGGTCTGTTGCTCTGATACTTGGTGTTGAGAGTGAGATGTGACCGTCTGATTACAGGTTTTGTGTGTGCTAAGTAAACACGCTCGGTAAACAGATAGTATTTCGGCTCTGGATGTGTAGGAGCGTTCTGATCACATAATACGACAAAACACTTAGGGAGCATTCACATGAGAAGTGGCTGTGCCGTTGTTTCCTGGGTTCACTGCTGGGTTCACCTGATTAAACTTTAACCCAGTTTGCCACTGAACTTTTCACAGCTCCTCCACTGAGACGAACTGTTTAATATGACGCGGAAAAAGCGACTCGAACAAAAGCTGTACGAACAAAGCGGTAATTGACGCTTCTCATGTGAATGCGCCCGTAGTGTAACGAGTCCTGTGTGGTGTGACCTTTTAAGCAGAAATAGGTTGCTAGTGATTATAAAACATCATGGCTATGTTATTTTGTACTGTTTTTCTATCCAAGAAAGTTATGGGTTTGATCCCCAGGTGGGATGGTCCGGGTCCTTTCCGTGTGGAGTTTGCATGTTCTCCCCATGTCTGCGTAGGTTTTCTCCCACAGTCCAAAGACGTGCAAGTGAGGTGAATTGGAGATACAAAATTGTCCACGACTGTGTTTGATATAACCTTGTGTAATGAGTAACTACCGTTCCTGTCATGAATGTAACCAAAAGTGTAAAACATGACGTTAAAATCCTAATAAACAAACAAACAAACAGTTTTTCTATCTAGAAATAATAAATCTCTCTTTTAAATAAGAGCAAACTGGGTTTTTAGATACGGTGCGTAATTCCTCCACTCTAATACCAAGTAACTGTGTCACATGAACTTCTCTTCACATTTATAAACACCTTTTTCTCTGTAAAAGCGACATGCTTTGACTTTTCCTCTGTAAAAGCGACATGCTTTGACTTTTCCTCTGTAAAAGCGACATGCTTTGACTTTTCCTCTGTAAAAGCGACATGCTTTGACTTTTCCTCTGTAAAAGCGACATGCTTTGACTTTTTTTCTCAGTAAAAAGGGACATGCACTCGACTTCGGTATGCGTTCAAAATCCCCACCTTTTTTTCTGTTTTGTCTTACTAGGAACTCTTTGAATCGTAGAATGCGGTTTGGACAGATAGCTAGCGACGTCTCTGCGTTTCAGTGGAATTTCGATTGTTGAGTTTGAATACCTGTCTGAACCTGGCTTTGTGGAAGACTCGAGTCGAACAAGAGTAGAAAAATTTAAACAGCTGTGAACGACGAGTGATTGGATCACTCTTTACTAGATCTCTTTAATAAGACGTGATTGTTTTGTGAGTCATGAGTTGGGTTCGGACACACCCACTTATTGCTGCCAGCTTTACTGGGTGAATACAGTTATCGCAAGTCTGTGCACAGTCGAACCAGGTGGCATGTTCTTTACCTCGGGCTTCCAAACACTGAATTTAAATACCAGCTGTGTGAGAAGTGAAATAATTCAGAACACACATTCAGTATGCTTATTAAATTAGTTCAAGCAGATTCACTCTGTTAAGGTTTTTGTTATATTTGAATGTACTGATTGTGTTTGTGTTCGTTATGCACCAGTACTCACCAGTAATGTTCCATTGCTGTGTACCGGTGTACATGATTCTGTGTGTGTACATTTTTATGACTGTGTATATGTACAAATAAGTCTGTAGGACCTAAAGTTGGGTTACAACATGATTAAACCATTGGAACTCAATAACCAGCCTGTATGTGCTCCAGCTGTGATGTGTTATGGAGATCTTGAGAGAGCAATGGATGTCAAGACAATGAAGAATACGCCCCTAAATATATACATATAAATATAAATACACGTGTCAGGCAGTGTGTATCTGTATGAGTGTGTTTATGTATTTAAATCAGTTTTTTCCTTTTTCTTGATGCAGCGTACCAAAGAAAAGGAGCATGGCAAACTCAACCCTCGACCAGGCAAGGTGAGTCCCGCCTGTTCACTGTCATCCACAAACACAAACACAACCCTGGATCAATCAGAGAAAGAGTTTTAAATCAAACTGTGATCATTCTAACATTTTAGCTGATTAAAACACACATGATTGCATTTATTGAGCTCCTTCATGTTGATGTATGCTTCAATAAAGCTTTTCTTACTTATTTTTATATTATACAATATATTACACATCAGAACAACTATTAATCAACAAGAACATGAACTTAAGTAGATCATCATTAAGGAATAAATATAGCCTACGGAAATTCTCATGATATGAAAATGAACATTATAACCCTCATCATCAAAGTGGAAATTAGTGAATCTAATCAAGTGTCCAAGTCATCAAAGTGAAAAGTGTATAATTAAACCGATAACCTGTATTGCGCCTGTTGTTGGTTTTATAAAGTTTTTAATATTTTTGACCTGTATAGACGATCATGGATGCACCATCGAAAAAGCAACAACAAATAGCACATTATGTTGTCTGATTAACGTTGATTTGGAACTTTAAGAGGCTTAACAAGTAAATTAAACATTGCTAACATTGATAATAATGTTGTTACCATCAAAATGTACATATCTCATTTAGATTTTTTACTGTGTTTGTTGAGGTAAATTTGGTCCCTCAACCCTAGAACCTGATCTTGACCGGACACAGTGCGGTACTGTTTACTGCCCTAACTGCCACATGGCATTGTCTAATTTTGGATTGTGGGATGAATTAAAGTTGTTGTGTTTTGATAGATGTTCATATATACCCGGCCAGGACGTCAGGGCCAGAGAATCGAGGTACGAGGAGATGTGGTGGATGCCACACAGTGGACGTTTCCAGAAGACGTCATCTCCATTCGAGTGGTCCGAGGAGGGTGAGGAACTTATTAGACTCTTACACTGTAAATCATGTCAATTAAATGCATGGTCCAACCTTAATAATCCCAATATAATCACAACAAAATAAACCACTACATTGATCACGTCAGACATCCATGTGCTTGTTAATTTGCTCTTCTCTTGATCTTCAAATGACCTTGACACTTTACATCTTCAGCATACACTTTAATCCAAGGCAACTTACAAATGTGACCGAATACAATCCAAACACTTGATGGTTAAGGGTCTAGCTCAAGGGTCCAAAGGTGGCAACCTGGCAGTGATGTTGCCTGATCCAGCGGCCTTCTGAGTATAGCCCAGCACCTTTGATTGATAAATTGATATAAATGAATGTTCATACAATTATATTAAAATAATATATATGGTTGAATTGATAGTTGTCTGTGCTGTGTGTGTCTTATATTTCCTTAAATATGCTGTCATGTAAAATGTAATTCTGGACCCATTAGTTGGTCTTTGGCATAAAAAGCATAAATTTGTCCAAATTTGTCAATTTTTCTGCCTTTAATGTGCATGTTTGTTTACTCTTCCTGCAGCTGGGTGTTATACGAAAAGCCGGACTTTAAGGGAGAGAAGATCGCTCTGGACGAGGGCGACATCGAGATCAAATATCCGTTCGGCCCTCAGGAGAACGATCACGGGAACATGCTGAACGGAGCTCTGGAGCATGAAGACGGAACAGAAACCAAACCTGCAGAATCCAGAGGCTTTGTCATTGGATCCATGCGCCGAGCGGTCAGGGTACGATTTACATCCACACTGTAGAGAAACGGGGTGAAAGGACCAGTGCACACTACGACATGATGAGTAAAATTTTGTTAATCATGTTGATTTTAGGACTACAGTGTTCCTGAGATCTGCCTTTTCCCAGAGGAGAATGCCGAGGGAAAGAAAGTGGTGTTCAGAGACACATCTGAAGATGCCCGAATCTACGGCTTCCCCATCAAAGCTAATTCTATCATCATCAACGCTGGACTGTGAGTAACTCCGGACTCATTTGATTAAATTCAACTTCATTTAGATGAACTGAAATGGGACAGTATATCATTAAAAAAGGGCATTTTGATGTCAACTTAACCCCTTTTTTATAATGTGTGTATATAATAAATGTAAGATAATGGCTGTATATTGATATATCACGTGTAATTTCTCTTTAGGTGGTTAGTATTTGCCGAGCCGTTCTTCCAAGGCGTCCCACGAGTGCTGGAGGTCGGGGGCTTTCCAAACCCAGCTGCCTGGGGCGTCACACATCCCTACGTCGGCTCCCTACATCCTCTCAAGATAGTAAGTGAATCTAAAGCGCTGGCTTTTATGTGTCGTATGAAATGATGAGGATCGAGAAGAGAAAACGCGGTTGTAATATATTATGTGTTATGAGTCAACCTGGCTTAAAAGTAAATTATATTAGGCAGGCAGAAGTTTCTCCACAAGGGGGAGCTGTTGGCACTGCATTGTGTTTTTGATGTTTTTGATGCTCTTTCATTTCTTTTAGGGAGAGCCGACGGTGGAGCGACCAAGCGAGCCCAAAGTAAGATCCACCACCACTTCTATAAAGAAATGTGTGTGTCTGTGTCTGTGTGTAGGTGTGACATAGTGTTGTTGTTTTGCTTTTTAGTTAGTAATCTATGAAAAGCCGTACTTCACCGGGAAAAGCCGAGACATCTACACCAACATGAGGGATTTCATGACAAGGACAGACCGCCAGCAGACGACGTTCATGTTCAGTGTCGGCTCAATCAAGGTCATCGGTGGCATGTAAGTGTACATGTGTGTGTATACGTGCAAATGTTACATGCTCAGTTTTTACACTTATTACCGACCCCTCATGCTATCCGTAGGGGTTCATACAGCACCTATATGAGTAAACAAAAATACAGTGTTAAATTAAAAGTTATTAATAGATAATAACAATGTGTTTTTTCAGATGGGTTGGCTTTGAGAAGGAGGGTTTCCGTGGGCACCAGTATCTGCTGGAGGAAGGCGAGTACCATGACTGGCGCACTTGGGGGGGCTGCGACACTGAACTGCGCTCGGTCCGAGTCATACGAACTGTGAGTGATACTTTATCTGCAGTAGTAGTGCAGTAGGAGATTTTATATGATGGTAAAACCACATTATACATTGATGAAACCACCATATGATGGTAAGAACACAGTATATTATGGTAAAACCTTCATATATGATGGTAGAACCACCGTATATTATGATAAAACTACAATGTATGATGGTAAAACAACTGCATATGATGGTAAAACCACTGTATATGATTGTAAAACCACAGTATATGATATTAAAACCACAGTATATGATGGTAAATCCATAGTATTTTATGGTAAACCCCCAGTATATGATGATAAAACCACAGTATATGATGGCAGAACCACAGTATATGATGGTGGAACCACTGTTTATTATGGGAAACACACTGTATATAATGCTAAAACCATAGTATATTATGGTAAAACAACTCTAAATGATGGTTAAACCACAGTATATGATTGTGAAACCACTGTTTATCATATGATGGTAAAACCCAACATTTTATAATATGGTAAAACAACATTATACAATAATAAAACTATTGTATATGGTAAAACCACTGTACATTATGGTAAAACCAATGTATATGATGAAAGAACCACCATATATAATGGTAAAACCACAGTATATGATGGTAAAACTACTGACTTCAGTACTTCCTTGCATGCAGGACCTAAGCCAGCCCATGCTGGAGATGTTTGAGATGTCGAATGACGATGAGGAGTTGGACGAAGAACGAAGGCTTGACGTGACCGAGGCCATTCCTGACGTAGAGCTGGTGGACTTTCGGCCGGTCACTTGTTCTATCCATGTACTAAGTGGAGCGTAAGTCATATCTTACTGTACATTTCATCCCAAACAGTGAATGCACACCATAATGAAATAGTAGTGTGGGACTGTTTTTGGCTAGCAGTGTATTTAGCCTCCTTGGTGTGATACTGTGCATAATCTGCGTATTTCAGATCAGTGTGCAGGTTTTTGATTTGGTCTGTCTGCTTCTCAGGTGGGTCGCGTACTCTCACGTGGATTTCT
Source organism: Trichomycterus rosablanca (assembly GCF_030014385.1). Taxonomy (NCBI): domain Eukaryota; kingdom Metazoa; phylum Chordata; class Actinopteri; order Siluriformes; family Trichomycteridae; genus Trichomycterus; species Trichomycterus rosablanca. Next base: position 20,273,333 of record NC_086009.1, read on the forward strand.
CAGGAAGCCAGTACATCCTGGAGAAAGGCTTCTACAACAACTGTGCTGACTGGGGCGCCAGCGACAACCGCATCTGCTCCATCCAGCCGATCCTACCAGTAAAGAAACACAAACATAAAAAAACAAATTTTTATTTCATTTCATTTGCATCATCACCAATCCATCACAGGGCTTTGGCCTGTTTCCCTTATCTCAGGGGTGCTAGCGTGCTTGCGCCCTCTGCTGTCTGGTCGGGGGATAACAGATCAGTGTTTATTACAGACTGTGTCTGTACGGGGAGGGAAATGGTCACGATCATTGCTGCTGCCATTACGCCCTCTGCTGGCTACTCTAGGCATTTGCACAAGGTGTAGATGATAGTGAATGGCAGTGCAGGGCTCCTGGCAGGTGAATAGAAGTGGTCAGTGGCGTGTGGACAGTCTGCGACCCTTCTTGATCGGGGGTGGAAACGTATTTGTTATGAATATGGAAAAGCACTGACCACTTCTCTTTATTACAGGCTCTAACTGATGGACTTGGTTTCCGGAGTGAGGTTAGTTAGTTTTTTCTCTCTCTCTCTTTTCCATGTAGAATTATTTATTATTATTTATTTATTTCTGTTTCTGTGGCCTTTTCTTTATCTGTAGCTGCTGCTTTATACAGAGCCGGATTTCCAGGGTACGTGTCAGATGCTCTGTGAGAGCGAAGCGTTCCTGTCTGAGAGGCGTCCGGTCCAGTCATGCAGAGTCGTGGGAGGAAGGTGGGCACATGTGGTCATTCATAGCTCAGTTTTTTCACCTCAGATGCTTTTGGTAATCATGAACCAGTACAGTCCACTCATTTCTGAAAGGTTTGAGGTCAGGACCTTGGACAGGCCAAACTAAATGCTTTATTTTATCTAAACTAATAAGGAAAATTTATTGTTTTGATTTCACATTGGTGTGGCCAAAATATGTAGACATATAAGTATTATTGTTATTAATTACTTTTATTTTCATTAACCAACCACCTTATCCTGGTCAGGTTCTTTTGGAAACACAGGGCACAATGCGAGAATACCCTGGACATGGAGCCAGTCCATCTCAAAGCTTCAGAACAACATAGCCAGTCATGTCTGTGTAGTCTCCTGGCCAGTCGACAGCACTGCTAAGATTCGAACTCGGACCTCTGCGGTGATGGGCTAGATATTGGAGCTTGTAAATGTTACTGAACACTCTTTATATCATATAAACACCGTGTTGGCGGCATGGTGGCACAATGGGTAGCGCTGTCACCTCACAGGAAGAAGGGCCGGTGTTCAATTTCCCGGCCGGGCAGACAGGGTCCCTTCTGTGTGGGGTTTGCATGTTCTCCCTGTGTCTAATTTGAGCTGCTAGTAATGACCTTAAGTGTGTGTGTGTGCACCCTGTGATAGACTGGCGACCTGTCTGTGGTGTTACCTGCCTTTTGCTTAATGAATCGGACCCACCGTGTCCCTGACCAGAATAAAGCGGTAGTAAAACAGACAGTGAATGGATGGAAGGATGAATGTACATGGTGCGTACATGCTAATCACTCCTCTGTTGTGGTTGTGTTTGTTAGCTGGGTGCTTTATGATGACACAAGCTTCGAGGGAAACCAGTATGTTTTATCAGAAGGTGATTACGCCAATCTCACCAGTATGGGCTGCTCTGATAAATGTGTCCTGCGATCTGTTAAACCCGTGCCAATCGTAAGTAAATTGATTTCTTTCTGTTTTTATCAGTTTATTACTATGGTTAGAACAAAGTAATTTAGGATGCAAAATGCTGTGATTTCTTTTCCATTGACCATCTTGTTTAAAAACTGAATTAAACCATAAATTTACTGCCATGTTTATCTTTATACCTTTACTTAAATGTAAGTACTTTGGAGCGGAGGCGGCATGCTGGCACCGTGATAGACTACTAACTATTATCATTGGTGTTTTGTTTTTCACCAGACACTTACAATCCCATCCATCTCTCTTCACGGCCTGGAGTGTTTTGAGGGTCGTTGTGTCAGCTTGGAATATGAGGTGTCCAGCATGATGGAAAAAGGGTTCAACCCCCACTTCCTCTCGGTCAAGGTCAACTCTGGCTAGTAAGTCTGTTTGGTCTGTAACAAGTAAAAAGTTTACATACACTTGTAAGGAACATGCCTGATCCTTTTTATCTCTGGTTTTTGTGGCCTCACAGACAGATTGTACAGATCATCTTGGAACCCAAAGCTGCTTAGGAATGGCTCCAAGTAGTGCAAGGGTGGTTCTAAGATCGAATCTCAGCTGTGCTATTAACCTGCTGGTCATTGGGAGGGGTGGGGTGGGGTGTTGTTGATTGGTTTCCCCATTGCTGCTTTACTTGCGGCTTCTGCTGGCTGATTGAGGCTCCTGCACTAGAGATGGTCGAAGTTGGGAAGAAACGCATTATAGTCTGAGGCTCTCCATGGTCAGCATGGGGGTCAGCATGTGGGACATTTGTGCCTACAGTTTGTATACTGAGATCTGCACAGTGTTTTCTAGACTCTCTCATGCCAATTCATGCCATTATCACTAATAAGGAATGAGGAGACTGTGTCATAAAGTTAAATAACATTAATGGAACTTTCCACCACTATTCAGTTCAATGGGTTCAATCATTCAGTTGCAAAAAAAGTATCTTATATGTGTTTGTAAACGTTTTACCTGGCCTGTAGCTCTGTGTCTGTGTGTAAATATCATGCCAATGTCATTTTTTCGTCCTGCAGCTGGGTGTTATGTGAGCACAGTAACTACAGAGGTCGCCAATTCCTACTTGATCCCATCGAGATCACAAACTGGTCCAAATTCAGCTCCCTGGACTCAATCGGATCCCTTTACCCAATCCGAGAGGTGAGTATCAGATATCAGACACTTCAGAGTGTGATCCAATACAGATAGTAGAATAATACACTGTTAATATTTTTAAGTCCTACAGCTCAGTCTGTATTTGATATGTGGTGTTGGCTGCTTCCCAAATCACAGCATGTGTGCTACATGGTGTGTAACTAATATGGAATTTGGGACACAGCCTGCTTCATCTGCCGAGGTTACTTTAAGCTCTGCCTTCATGAGGTGTGGTAGACCTATTAACTACCAACTTAAGTTTTTTCCTGCCCTAATGAGACCCAATAAGTCTGAATAAGTCTAAATCTAGGGCACTCGGGTGGTGCGGCTGTAAATTATACTAGTCTAGTACTGCTGGGACCCAGGGTTCAAATCCTCAGCTGTGCTATCAACTGATCGCTGTCTACATACAGTCATGATCGGCTTTGTCTAAGCCGGTATGGATTGGCATCCTATTCTATATTACTACATTGCATCCAGTGATTCGGGGGAAGCCAGACCCACAGCAACCCTGACCAACCTGAAAAGAGCCATTTCTTCAAATTGATTATTATCACTGCAGTCAGAATGGAGTTGAAACAAATGTAGAGCTTATGTGTGTGTGTGTGTGTGTGTGTGTGTGTGTGTGTGTGTGTGCGTGTGACTGCAGAAGAAGCGACTTTTCCGGATCCGCTATAAGGAGAGCGGTCACTACATGTCAGTGCAGGGTGGAGTGGACGCTATGAAGACAGGCCGCGTGGTGGTGTCCGAAAACGTGGAGGGCTCGAGCGATGTCTGGTTCTATGACGAAGGCCTCATCAAGAACAAGGTCTGTTTGATTTAATTCATTATTAAATTATAAAACACGCTGACCCACCAGTGCTGGGATCTTGAGCTCTCGGGATTCGAATCTCAACTCGGCTATCAGCCGGCCGGGCACCTACACAGACACATGATTGGCTGTGTGTCTGAGAGGGGAGGGACAATGTCTGAAACATGGTTTCTTCACAGCTGATGCAAATGCAGCTTCTGCTGACCCTCGCTCTGTCTGTCTCTCTCTTTACAGTTGGCACAGACGATGAGTATGCAGGTCGTAGGAAACGTGGAATCAGGAGCGAAGGTGGTGCTGTGGTCAGAAACTCGTACGCCTGTTCAGACGTGGAGCGCCCAGCTGAGCGGCACCATCTCCAGCCTCATCTTCCCAGGCCTGGTGCTTGACGTCAAGGGTAAGAATGAAAGAGGATTCGAAGGTGCATTATGGGACATAGTCTAGTACAGGCTGTTGTTTAGATTCAGTTTTTGATCAAGCAAACAGGGATATGGAACAGTAGTACTGGAATCTGGACCTGAATAAAGATTAGAACATTGTGCTGCAGGTTATTTAGTGTCAATAAGTGTCAGTGTTCCACAGAGCACAGACATCAACACAACCGAAGACTTTTGTGTTATTGTAGTTTATCAATTTTGAAAAATAATAATACAACTTATGACTGAATGGGCACAAAGTTTTTGAAAAGCCTCATAACATAAAAGTCACTCTACTAATAGGACGTCCAACAAGCTCATGGTTAGGTGTCCAAATACTTTTGGCTATATAGTGTATTTTATTTTGAACAGTTAGATTTATTCTTTTTGCCTCAAGTTTTTTGTAAAACCACAGACGTATTAGTGAAATATTGATCAGAAGGCGTGTGTTGCAGGAATTTGAGACATTAGCTAACATTCCGATTCATCCCAAACCATTATTTTATTCACATTCTCTCTCTTTTCTTTCCAGGTGGTAAAACATACGACAGGGAGCACGTGATTGTCTGCACCGCGTCTGAAGAAAATATCTCTCAGCTGTGGGAGATCGAGCTGCTCTAAGCCCCGCCCTCATCTCATCCGGCCCCGCCCTAATTCCACCTGCTCCACGTGTTCTGTGATTGTGCTGGACGAGCTAAACCTGAACAGTCTGATATTAGCTTATACAACATAATCTGCTCCTGACAGGCTGGACGTAGACAAGGACGTAATTCCTCCACTTTTCATGTTTCATCCGAGCTGCATTTGAACCATCACTTATTAACATCATAATTATAATAATTTTGTTATCATTATTTCATAAAGATGGCACCCTATACTGTCATGACACAGGTTAGTAAAGAAAAACAAAGTATTTCTGTTACGATTCAAGAAAACAATACACACAATTTTCAACTTTATGAATTTTTATGTCACTAAGCACTTTATATATCGAGGTTATATTAAAATCACTCGGCTAAATCAATTCTATTGGGTTTAAATGAGTGTGTTCTCAAAAGAAATGGTTACGTGACACCACTGGTTTATCTGGCGTTTTTTTCATGTCACCTCTGTCTCATGTCGCTTGTTGCAGACTAGCCCTGATAATGCGATCCATGTCGTGTTGTAGTCAATCCAACTTACTCTTGGTCTTCCTCATCTTCTGAGTCCTTCCACAAGTCTTGCCAAACATTAACACTGCCTAACACACCCAGGGGAACGTAACGTTTTCTGTTCTGGCCATCTCATGCGCTCGCTCAGTGGTAATCATCAGTCTTTTCATCAGTCTTCCTGATGCACTTGTTTTTAAAAGCCTGAATTCTTCCTCTTTCTTGAGCATCCAAGCTTTACATCTATATGTGGCTACTGGCCAGAGCAGGGCTTTCATCAACCGTAGCTTGGTGATGGTGCTAACTGACTTAACTTTTACTTGTGTTAATTGGCATTCATGAGATAACTAAGTCGGACTCTTCGCCTGCAGACATTCTGACATATAAAGCAGATTTTAACAGAAATTAAAAGTTTAGATACGTTAGTAAGGGACGTATGGATTTCTATGATTTCTGCAACTGTTGATTTTCTGTGACTGAACGACTGGAACACCCTACTTTGTCTAAAAATAATAATAAGTTTATTGTCTGTATTATTAAAATTGGTTGGGTCTGAATTATACATACAGCAACTGAAATCATGCTTTAGTGGTGTTTTTGTTGCTGTTTGACAAAGAAGTTCCATCACAGATATAAAAAGTGCAGAAACAATTACATTTTTAGGCTGTGATGAGATTTGCCCCTTATAAACTCATATATAACTCATTGTGTTGTTATTTTGTGTCATTGTCACTCACTAACATATCAGCAACACTTTATAGCTTTTTATACATGTGTGAACTGTGTTTACATACAGTGTATCACGAAAGTGAGTACACCCCTCACATTTCTGCAAATATTTCATTATATCTTTTCATGGGACAACACTATAGACATGAAACTTGGATATAACTTAGAGTAGTCAGTGTACAGCTTGTATAGCAGTGTAGATTTACTGTCTTCTGAAAATAACTCAACACACAGCCATTAATGTCTAAATAGCTGGCAACATAAGTGAGTACACCCCACAGTGAACATGTCCAAATTGTGCCCAAATGTGTCGTTGTCCCTCCCTGGTGTCATGTGTCAAGGTCCCAGGTGTAAATGGGGAGCAGGGCTGTTAAATTTGGTGTTTTGGGTACAATTCTCTCATACTGGCCACTGGATATTCAACATGGCACCTCATGGCAAAGAACTCTCTGAGGATGTGAGAAATATAATTGTTGCTCTCCACAAAGATGGCCTGGGCTATAAGAAGATTGCTAACACCCTGAAACTGAGCTACAGCATGGTGGCCAAGGTCATACAGCGGTTTTCCAGGACAGGTTCCACTCGGAACAGGCTTCGCCAGGGTCGACCAAAGAAGTTGAGTCCACGTGTTCGGCGTCATATCCAGAGGTTGGCTTTAAAAAATAGACACATGAGTGCTGCCAGCATTGCTGCAGAGGTTGAAGACGTGGGAGGTCAGCCTGTCAGTGCTCAGACCATACGCCGCACACTGCATCAACTCGGTCTGCATGGTCGTCATCCCAGAAGGAAGCTGACGCACAAGAAAGCCCGCAAACAGTTTGCTGAAGACAAGCAGTCCAAGAACATGGATTACTGGAATGCCCTGTGGTCTGACGAGACCAAGATAAACTTGTTTGGCTCAGATGGTGTCCAGCATGTGTGGCGGCGCCCTGGTGAGAAGTACCAAGACAACTGTATCTTGCCTACAGTCAAGCATGGTGGTGGTAGCATCATGGTCTTGGGCTGCATGAGTGTTGCTGGCACTGGGGAGCTGCAGTTCATTGAGGGAAACATGAATTCCAACATGTACTGTGACATTCTGAAACAGAGCATGATCCCCTCCCTTCGAAAACTGGGCCTCATGGCAGTTTTCCAACAGGATAACGACCCCAAACACAACCTCCAAGATGACAACTGCCTTGCTGAGGAAGCTGAAGGTAAAGGTGATGGACTAAACCCAATTGAGCACCTGTGGCGCATCCTCAAGTGGAAGGTGGAGGAGTTTAAGGTGTCTAACATCCACCAGCTCCGTGATGTCATCACGGAGGAGTGGAAGAGGATTCCAGTAGCAACCTGTGCAGCTCTGGTGAATTCCATGCCCAGGAGGGTTAAGGCAGTGATAATAATGGTGGTCACACAAAATATTGACACTTTAGGCACAATTTGGACATGTTCACTGTGGGGTGTACTCACTTATGTTGCCAGCTATTTAGACATTAATGGCTGTGTGTTGAGTTATTTTCAGAAGACAGTAAATCTACACTGCTATACAAGTTGTACACTGACTACTCTAAGTTATATCCAAGTTTCATGTCTATAGTGTTGTCCCATGAAAAGATATAATGAAATATTTGCAGAAATGTGAGGGGTGTACTCACTTTCGTGATACACTGTACAGTGTTACGTGCAGAGTACTTTACTTAAAATGTACATGTTTATTTTAAAAGCAACAGCATGGTCAGATGCTCACAGTTTGCATACAAAAGTCTAAAGAGGAAGAATGTCAGATCTCGTGTTTATTTTACTGATGTTTTTTGCTCGATCTGAATGAAGTGGCGCATGATAGATAACAAAGCAACTTATGAATCTGAACCGAATCAGAACTCACTACTCAGCTGCTCAGATGATGCCCAAAGTGCTTAGAGGCCGGGTGTGAACATACAACTATAATGAAAAATATTACTAACAAACATCAAAAATGATAGTATTTCCTTTTATTACTTACTGTATGGTATGAAAATCTTTGTACTAATGGTCATGATCTAAAACAAGCTGTACACTGTGGTTATAAGAGGATCTGCAGACAAAAATGGTTATGCACATATTAACGTCTATGAGCTTCACTTATAATGCCTTTTTTTATGAAGCCAAGGCTTCACCTTACACAGATAAAGGATGGACAAACAAATATCGGACACTTTCTGTAATTACACGTGATGTATTTAAGATGGACTTTGAAATGCAAAGGGAGTTGAATACTGGAGATACTTGCATTAATACGATTGTTCTATACAGGGAGTGTATAGTGGTTTTTTATATGTATGTATATGTGTTTGTATATTATACCTGTAGCTCCGTCATGTTATTGGTTTTACTCTGAGGTGTTTCTATAAAGAAAGTATTTTAATTTGTTCTTGTTAAACGCCAAAACTCTTTATAAATATCACTCTGAGTATTCATTAAATGAACTGAGATAAATCGATCTGTAACTTTTATTTTTCAAAGTGCTTTGTGAATTATTCCATAACAGGGAGCGGCTTTGATTTTATAAGTAAAGGTTCATTTTACAGACGTCTCATGTTTGCTTATTTATTTATTATTTATTATGTTTTGTTTTCTGATGGTTTGCAAAACCAGCATTTTGGCGCATTACCAGCACAGACTGGGATGGAGTGTGGAAACAATAACACGACCTCAAAATGTGTTTTCACATATCTGGTTTCAATTCTGCATCTTGGTTTAGTTGATTTACCCATCCTGACCTTCACTGCATGAGGATATTGCTGTTATTTTGCCCTAGACTTCATACATCAGCTCTATACCTTCTTTATGCATGATAGTGGAACAGTACCAATGTTCTCAAGTTTCTTGTGTTGGGATTATGTAAACCAGGTTCATGTTTTTGGTCTACTGTAAGCAAATCATGTAATCTGGTATGTTTTGTCCTAAACTTGTACTACTTCATCATGCTTTTGTAGTTTATAAGGATGCTGTCTCTTCTGCTCTGCATCCCATTGATCTTTGTACCTCAAAACAGCTTTTCTGACTGGATTTTACCTTCTGCCATACAAAAAGTGAGTTAGAACCCATAAACAGTCCTGCTGTACTGTGCTTAGTGATAAACTTCGTACCAAAGCTCTTGTCTCCCACTAGATTTGCAAATACGGATACTTAAAATGAATACTCATGAGATGGAACATTTTTAAACTCTTGTGAATTATTTATTCCCCTCTCATTGCAGTATGCATACAATATTAGCAGGCTATGGTTCTTCTGTGAATTCCTTCTTGGTTCCCTCATGTTCCAGCTCTACCCTGATTACGTCCCCTAATTATTCTTCACACCTGCAGTTTAGAATTAGTCTTAATCTGACTGACTCGTTTCCAGTCACAATCTCAGGTTTCAGGTATTTATCGGTGCTTATGGAAGTATATTAGCTTAGCATATAAGCTAGTGTGCTAGTGACCAGATCCCAGCACTTTCAGAAAGCCACCGTGGATCGTTCAGGTCTTGAATTGTAATTTACTTCAGGTGTAAGTCATTACCAAAACATAGCCAAAAAATGTTTGCAATATGAAGAAAAAACGATTTTTTACATTAGTGACCACATGTTTAGAACCCTTGAAATCAGCATTTAACCACCAGGGGGCCATAAAAAAGCACAATAATCCATAACCATTAATTCATTGGTTCTCAAACTGTGCTACAACGACCACTTGTGTATTTATTAAAATGAATCCAGGTGGTAAAGCAGATTATAAAAAGCATATAAGATAAGTTTTTATGTTTTTATTTAATGAGATTAGTATAAATACAATAGCAGTCACAAGACTGACCACACCTAATTGTGTTGGTTTGAATGTTATCTGATTAGATAAAGGTCAATAAGCCAGCAGGTGCTCAGTGGATGTAAAATCTCCTTTAGCAGTGTTAGAAAAGCTTCATTACTGAAGGAAGTTAGTTGGGAAAATCATTTTCCTTTTACAAAGATTTATTAGTTCAACACTTTTTGAGTCACTGCTTCACATGCTTCAATTCTGAACAGTTTATATTATCTTTTTAGTCTTTATTATTATTTAAACAGGCTAAAAAAAGTCCTCTTTGACTATGAATGTCCATACCTTTGACCATTATTGGTACAATCATACCTCACAATTGTTGTGTCCAAATCCTGACACCTCTGACTTTTGAGAATAGTCATGGATGAATGAAACAGGAATAATATGGCAGGAATAATAATAGTTATAATGAGGTGCTCTGGTGGTGCAGCTATCGGCCGGTCGGACATCTAGACAGACATGATTGGCTATGCCTGAAGGCAAAAGTCCTGATAATAATAATAGTAATAACAATAGCGGCTCGTATAGATGTTATGTTGTTATAGTGGTGGTGTGTAAGGTTTGTTGCATCCATTATGGCCTACACATACTGCAAATCATATAAATGAAAATGCTTTAATTCTATTTTATTTAACAAACAGACATGAGGGTAATAAGGAGTTTTATAATGGTGACGCTCAGTGTTGTTTTTAAATTTGGATGTGGCATGTTAAAAGGGAGGTTACACCCTTATAGATATCAGATCTGAGAAGGTGTGGGCTCATGTTCTCATGTAAGAGAACTTAATTGTTTTAACTATCAGACCGTTGGTAGGTGTCCCACCTTACAGATAACGAAATACAGTGAACGCTAATATGTGACACACAGAATAAAAACGCTTTCACTTCCTCCTAATCTGCGTTCAGTGTATTTGGATTTTTTAGACGTCGTTCGACAGATATTAGGTGCTTTTATTTACATTCAAGGAAAACTTTATCAGACTGTTTAATAGATAACAATGGAACACAATGATTAATATTGACTGTGTGTTAAATATAACGACCGAGTACAATGTATTAAAAATGTGGTTGTCATGCACAATACATGACCAAACATCACATTCATTTACATTTATTGAACTGGCATTCCGAATCTATGAATATTAACGTCAAGTTGATCATCATTTAGACTAGAAAGGCTTTTCTTCACCTGAATTAAGCCATGAATCATCAGTAAGATTGGCCAGATGTACACTTGGCATTTAAAGGCGTTCAAGCTATGCACAAGAGCGATACCATACTGAACCAAAAACAGGTCCTTCTTAAAATGTTGCCACAAAAGTTAGTTGGAAGCGTGTATTGATATATAAATAATCAACATGTTTGCACCGCTTCACGCCACAAGAAAATGACATTGCTGAAGATATAAAGCCTTAAATATTCCTGATAAAGAGAATTTAACAATCTTGAGTGTTAGATGTTGTGAATTTTTACACCATGTAGTGTCAATCCAACCAAATATAACTCCAGAACCCAAGGCAGTGGGCATGAGAACACTGGGGAGACCAAATCTACCAGGAAAGGGTCCTAAAATATTTCTACCCTGATGGAAACACTGACAGATCCTAACATAACACAAATCTAGTGAGTGGAATATTTTTATTTGAATTTTACATCAGTATATTAGTAAAAAAAAAAAGACGTTTAAAGACTGAACCTATTATCCAGCCATGATAATGGCCATAGAAGCTGACATGGCTTTAAGAATTAAACAAACAAACAAACATCAGTATATTAGGGGAGATATTTTACGTATATCTGAATATCAGAACCTCAATTTTAAGTCATTTGTATGAAAATTCACGGTTTGATTGGTGTAAGATTGTGTAAGTTAAATTTTGACCTTTCCAACATTTTAGCACAAAGTAAATATGAAAAAGAGAGACAGAGAGTTTATTCTTGCTCTTTTTACTGCATTGTAGACAAACCAGAAACGTGTTGTACATGGATGGGATCAGGTGACTGATGAACTGATAAATTCATCTATAGTCTCATCTGTAATCGTCAAACTGCCAGTTACACCAGCGACAGAGACGGGTGAGAAAGTCGTCTACTCCCTCTATACTGATTTTATTCAATCTATAAAATTTTTCAATATTTTTATTGATGTCATTCTAGTTGTCTGCATCTAATTGGTTGTAAAGTACTGTTTTTTGTAGTAACTGAGTAAATTGTTGTGATGATAAACTTTCCTTTTATAATTATGATTGTTTTCTCTCTGTACAGTGTGTATAATGCACAGTTGAGTTTATTATTAGCTATTGTTGTACCTGTGTAACATTCTACACTAATAATTCCTATTTAATATTTACATTTTTAACTTTTTTAACTACTTTACTACTTTTACTGTTGAGCTCACATTTAGATGATTCAGGTTTTGAGTTGACAGGTCTCGGTATGTCAGGAATCTCACAAGATGTGTCGGTGTGTGTTACAGGCGGCTGGTCACGCATTCTAACTCCGACTGTATGACGATGACCGTGACGGTGAGTTTCTGTACATGATGGATGTGACACGTTCTTCCTGTAGTTCTGTGTAGATCTCTGACATTGATCTCGCAAGATGCTGTTATCATATCTTGTTCCAAACTAACTGCTTTTCTTTATCTACACAACTTACAAAAACTGCACAATTAAAACCCAACATCTGGATCTGTTTGATTAATCTAGTTGAGTGGAAAAGTGGGCAGTGGTTTGTTTTTACAGAAAAACTTGTTGAGGGAATTCATCAACATTTATGTTATGATGGATAAAAAGGCAATAACGTTCGATTTCCTTTTAGTCATTACAATTAGAATCGGTACAAAATTATATTTTTAGTAAGCTTTAGGATCAAACCCTTTAACACTTGATGTTTAGGTCTTGGCTTGTAGTCTTGGATTTGACAAAGCTGATCTTAATTGTAGCCCCATTTACCTGCCTACTTTCCTTTTACCAGTAAACCAGATAACAACCAGAACAGACTAAAGATTTTGGCACTGATACTATTCTGTAGTGCACTTGGGTGTGGCATCATAAACTACTGGCTACTGTGTGTGTAGGGGGAAGGCTAGGGGTGTTACTGCATTGCCCCCAGTGATGTGGAGGAAACCGGACACACCGTGATCCTGTATACACTTTACACCAAAGTAATAAATAAATATACACAGACCAAATTATTTATTTTATGTTTAACAAAGAAGAACTAACTACAAAACAGATAGACAATAGAAAATAAATAAAATACCAAACCCACAAAACCTGTTATGATATACCTTTAAATTAGATACAGTATATATATTTTATAGTAGTATATAGTATACATTTTCACACCTTTTGTTAATTTTTTCTGTATTTAGAATTAAACTATGCAAGAAATGAAAGATGCTTCACCATCAGGCACAGATTTGATTTGATTTATTTCTACTGGAATATATGAGAAAATAATACTACTAGTAATACTAATGTAATAATAATTAAATTTTTCATTTTCTGTTCCACATCAGATGTTCTGGGGAACGCTTGGATCTGTCCGGCCGTTTTCAGCCTTCCGTCCTGAGAGAGACGTTGCTAATTTAAAAGCTGCTCTGGAGAAAAAAGGTAAATGAATAGTGGTTCTTGCATCTATTTTGACCAGTCTGCATACTCGATATCTTTAAATGTAGTGTCAATTTAAATCTTAGTTATGCTGTCGGTCCTGATTCCAAGGGTCCTACATACAAGCTGTAGTCTAAACCCCCTGAATAAAACTAAATACAAATAATATTTATTTAACCCTCAGTGTTTCACTTAAGTACGTCAGCTGTATTTAATATATATATTTTTAAAATGTCTTCTTCCTAAAGACGTGAGCACATTGGTGAGGATCCTGACCAACCGCAGCAATGAACAGAGGCAGAGCCTGGCACAAACCTACCAGAGTCTCACCAAACAGGTCATTTCTTATTTCTGGTCAAGAATTTCTCAATGACAAAGTCTCACAGTGAGCGTCTGTCTGCAACTGTGTGTGTGTGTGTGTGTGTGTGTGTGTGTGTGTGTGTGTGTGTGTGTGTGTGTGTGTGTGTGTGTGTGTGTGTGTGTGTGTGTGTGTGTGTGTGTGTGTGTGTGTGTGTGTGTGTGTGTGTGTGTGTGTTACAGGACCTCAGAGCCAGTCTAAAGAAGGTGCTGTCCGGAGATCTGAAGTTGCTGATACTTGGTCTGATGATGACTCCGGATCAGTTTGAGGCGCATCGTCTTCAGCAGGCCATGGAGGTGAAATATAGATAACAAATATAAAGGGTGTAAAATGATTCAATACATTATATAGTGTAACATTAAAAACAATAATAAAACACCCTTAATAGCATGTATTATGTCAGTGTATTATTTGCTGCATACATTTACGTTTAAGGCAATTTACTTTAATCCAAAGTGGGGTGGCTCGGTGGGTAGCACTGTCGCCTCACAACAAGAAGGTCCTGGGTTTGCATGTTCTCCCTGTGTCTGTGTGGGTTTCCTCCCACAGTCGAAAGACGAGTAAGTGAGGTGAATTGACAAAATTGTCCAGGACTGTGTTTGAAATTAAAGACTTGAACTGATCAGTTCTTTTCTTGGTCTGTACCAGATGCCATAACCTTTATGTTCTTTGGCATTCGTTTGTGGCGTGTCCCTCCACAGTCCATAGTCAGTAGGTAACGTACCATGGCTATCTGTGATCACTGCTTGCCAGTCAGGTCTATATACTGATCATATGGGCTGTTTTAACATGTAAACAACAAAGAACCTCCATCAACTCAATGTTTAATATATTCCTGACTGTCACATGCGCAATTATTATTAAATAGCCATTGCTGTGCACATTTTGGGGTGGTCCTAATGTTTTGGCTTATTAGCGTATACTTATGTCATAATGTTATATGTGTTTATGTGTGTACAGCGTCTCGGCACTGATGAAGAGACTCTTCTGGAGATCTTATGTACGAGGACACCAGCACAGCTTTCTAACATCAGATCTGCCTACAGTAAAGGTGGGGAGAAACAATACAGCAATACAACAAACTGCAGATTATACTGTATTATAAAGATTATGTTTTTTTTATTATTTGTATTGTGCAACAGCATGACGTGCACAACTGTGTTATTTCACAATCAAACCATTAAGAGTGTAAACAGTGAACAGAAATTAAAAAAAGCAGATCGTTTTGTTTCTAACTCCTGTTTCAGTGTCACACTGAGCAAACACACCTCCTGCATGGTGTCATTATTTGATATGAATATTATTTCAGGATATCAGCGAGATCTGGAGAAAGACTTGGTCAGTGAAAGCAGTGGAGATTTCACCAAGCTGCTTGTAGCTCTGCTGAAGGTACTGTTGGAAACGAAAATGTTGCTACTGAATGTGTGCAGGGTGTTCCAGTGCAATAAAATACCTATCGCTCATTCTCTACACAATCGAATATTACAGTGTGTACACCGACCAGGCATAACATTACAACCACTGACAGGTGAAGTGAATAAAACTGACTATCTCTTCTTCACGGCACCTGTTAGTGAACATTTTATTCTCAGAGTTGATGTGTTATAAGCAGAAAAATGGGCGAGCGTGAGGATCTGAGCGAGTTTGACGAGGGCCAAATTGTGATGGCTAGACGACTGGGTCAGAGCATCTCCAAAACTGCAGCTCTTTTGGGGTGTGTCCCGGCCTGCAGTGGTCAGTATCTATATTTATAGTGGTAAACCGGCGACAGGGTCATGGGCGGCCAAGGCTCACTGATGCACGTGAGGAGCGAAGGCCAACAGACGAGCTACTGTAGCTCAAACTGCTGAAGAAGTTCATGCTGGTTCTGATAGAAAGGTGTCAGAATACACAGAGCATCACAGTTTGTTGTGTATGGGGCAGCAAAAGGGGGACCAGCAGAATAGTAAGAAGGTGGTCATACTGTTATGCCTGATCAGTGTATAGTATAGTGTAAAAAAACAAGGCAACTTACAATTATGATTGATAGATTATAGATCTTACAGTTAATTTCCATCTACAGAACCTCCCAAATACTTTTATTTAAAGTAACTTAATTACGGCCCTTTCTCAGGGGCCCAACAGTGGCAATTTGGCAGTGGTGGGGATGGAACCAGCAACCTATTACCATTGCCATGCTGGTTGACACTTAACTTTACATATGTCATCAGAATAAAACATTAACACAGCATAATGTTTGAAATACAGTATACACGTAAATAAAGGTTTTTACAGAGGTCTCACCTCAGGTTCATTAAACAACTTGACTGCAGCCCAGGTCCAACATTAATCCCTGACCTTAATGTTTACTGTATATTAAATATTAACAACGTGATATTGTCCCATACAATACAAAATACCACGGTTACATATTATAGTACGGTATTAAATAAAACTTGTCTTGCTTTTATTTTCTTTAGAAAGAGTACGTGGCTGGTGTTCTGGACCGGGATGTTGCAGTAAGTACTGGGAAAACTACTCTTTACTGGGCTGTCAGATCTTACTACTGACCTTTTAATCAAAAGCAAACTTAAGAGTACATGTTTGCATGTATTAGGTGCAATAAGTACCAAATAAAACTTCAGCTTTTGGTGAATAATATAAAAAATCAGCTCATCAGGATTGGCAGGTTGAAATAATAATATGTTTCTGATGGAAGGTCGGAATTGTACACAGCTTTCACACAGTATTTTTGTTTCACAGATTTTATGTGAAGAGCTTAACAACAAGAAGGCCAGTGCAGATCCATGGATCCAGATCCTGACAACAAGGGAACCAAGCCATCTAAGAAACGGTACTGTTAGTGTTTTTAACATACTGTAGGTTCTTCTTCCTATTTTTTTATTATTCTTGTGAACGTCAAAAGGAATTTGGGTACCAAACCAATAACCAATTTATCTTTCTTCTTTATACATTAGTTTTATATCCCCTAAAATTCATATATGAACAGTGTCCACCCAAACAATTATAAATAAACATATCGTACTCACTAGCTTTGTGTAATATTGGGATCCGTATTAGGATTTGAGGACATTAGGATCCCCAACCTTGTCTCTGGCAGGTGAAAAGAAGTGGTTGGTGGTTGCACACGTGCCAGAGGGGGCATGTGACATGAATCCTATTATACAGTATATACGAAATCCAAACTTTAAATCATGTTTATCTCATACCTCATGCTGTATTAATGTGAAGTGTGATGTTTCAGTGCTGATTTATGTGGAGGCTGAAAGAGGACTGCCTGTAACCGCAGCTATAGAGAAACGCTTCGGTGGACTCCTCAGTGGAGATCTGAAATTGGGCTTACAGACACTAGGTGAGGTTCATGTGTGTAAAAATGAGATGCGCTATAGAGCCAGAAGAATCTATTTATCCATCTCTGATATGTAAACATAAACAAATCTGGTCTTTTCATAGTGCGCTGTATCGAGAACCCAAATCTCTACCTTGCACAGAGGATTCAGACTGCAAAAGTAAGTTTTATTTTAACATTCATGGTAATAATATTGTACCGGTCTTGTACCGGTGTCAGTAAGTGTTGTTGGTAAGCCAACAGTGTCATGCGATCAGAAACTTCTCAGTGATAAAAGACTGAAGCTTGTTGTGTATGAAAGAAGAGGCTGAACAGTATTTAAAAAGCCCAACAACACTGCTGCACCTGATACTCATACCAGAATAAGACATTAACCTGGCATTACCAGGCTGAGAATGGTCCAGCACACAGACATCATCTGGTCAGTAGGTGTCCTGTGAGCTTCTCTTTTGATTAATTGATGGGATACAAGGGGTGACCAAGTGTACAGAGCAATAAATGGGCTACAGACAGTAATTGTATACACACAAAGTTCATGTTTATGGTATGTGTAGCCTATAAAATAATAAATGAATGTATGTACTTAATACAGTGCTTGTTTAGTTTATTTTGTTTAATTAGTATATGTAACTTCACTGCCTGTAACTCAGTGATCGTTATTGTTTAGGACTCGGTGCTGCAGGGACTGATGATAGCTCACAGCGAGGAGGATCTGCTGGCCATTCGAGTTGCATACAAGAAGGAAAAAGGGAGCTCCCTTTACACCACTTTACAGGTAGCTCTTGTTTTTGTTTGTTCAGCTGCCTGAAATAGAAAGCTTTGGGGGTTTGAATCCCAGGCTGGCGTGGTCTTATGTATACCTAGCCATTGAGGGAACACATATCAGTGCACTTTTAGTGCTGGTCCCAAGCCCGGATAAATAGAGTTGGGTCAGGAAAGGCATCTGGCATAAAAACTGTACCATATTAAATATGTGGACTAACGATCTGCTGTGGTGCCTCCTAATCGTGGAATCTGAAAGGAATCACAGGTAGCTCTCTTTCTTGTAGAAGTAATCGACCCTTTCTGATAATTACTTTCACTTCAGTGGTTATTAACGGATCCTCACACTTTTATGGATACCAGAACGTGATCCTCTACCTGGACAGGGTCATCTGGTCCAGGTTTGTGTGTTTCTGCAAGAGTGCTGCTCCAGAAGTTGGTGGTTTGTCTGAATGATGATCAATTTTAATGAATTGTGTTGTGTGTGTGAACCTCATTGATGTTTAGTGATTAGCAAGTTTAACTTTACAAGATTAACTTGTCGATGTCTAATTTGAATCCTATTCATACTTACCCACCATTACCAAACTTCCCATCACGGCCAGACTTTATGTAAATCCATATTTGCAATAAATGGCTAAAAGTGCTTATACAGCAATGATATGCACAGAATGTTTTTGGAGCCAATACAGAAATATTAAAACATATAAAAACCGGACAACTTCACACATGTGTGTAGTAAACATGAAGAATCGATTGTTTCCACGACCTAAAGGGAAACATCTTGGGAATATTTACCTAAGATAATAACGCAAAATGATTTTTATGTCCAGAAAACCAAAAATCCACAAACACTGATTTATCAGCACTTAGAGATATCATGCAAAGATGGTTAGTAATGTTTTAGGAACTTGAACTTGTTAGCTGAGCTGGTATTAAGGATTAAATACTGTAACTTTCTGGGTGACTCTAGGATTCAGGTGGTTCTTATTGTTGATTTCTACTCAAAACTAGGGCCAAATAATTGGGCTAAATTTAGCTAAATAAAAAAACTCATCCTTTACATTTTTATATATAAATAATATTGATGTAACTCTTTCTACAGGAGCAGTTTAAGGGAGACCTCCAGCAGGCTTTGCTAGCTGTGTGTCATTCTGAAGACTAATGAGGCAGCAAGAAAAACAATTATAATTATAATATTATAGTAAACATCTCTGTTCACATAAACAATACAGTATAAATCATGTCTCAGACATTCATTTGTTTTGATTCATTTTTCATTCTAGAAACACAGAAGAAAATTATTATTATGTACACACATTGAGCACTTTATTAGATACACCAGATAGCAGATAGCTTTGTACCTTCATTGAATCTTTATTTGGCCGCAGCATGACTCAGCCTTTCCTACGACTACGTGCAAGTTTGTTCGAATTCTGGAAGTTCCATCAGTAGCCTGGTGTCAGTGTTTTATTTGTACTTCTGTACTTGTTAGCGAGTGACTCAGTCGGCCGCAATATGTGCTAATCATGAGCCACATGAATGATTTAAAATCAATTTGCTGATTTTAGTTTGTTCATGTATGTTAGTGGTCCAACTGAGATAAAAAGCAAGTACTTATTATTGCAATTGCTATATTTCTGGCTGGTGCTACAGGTTTGATTTCACAGCAGATCAGGTTTCCCAAAACTATTACACACTTGTGCAATCAAGAAAGTGTTTGCAGTGAATTATACAGCCTTTAAAGCACAGTGGCTATGTGTAAGAGGTTTACAGCCCTGTTTCAGACACTGACTTTGAGAATACATAAGAAATGTTGAGCCTGTCGGACGTTCTATTTTAAAAACAAGTGGTATTAAAATAGTTCAACCTCTGTGTGATATTTTGTGGAGGCTGTTGGTAACGTCATGGTGTGGAAATCGCAATAGAGGCTTCATCACAGGTGCTGAAGACAGGTTTCTCTTTGCCCAAGCTGTTGACAGTTGATTCATAAATGCTCCTTGAAGAACGCAGAGCTTTTTAGATATTTGGCCGGAGAGTTTCTGTCTGGTGCAGGTGGGTTTTTTTAAGCACTCAACCACTTGTCCAGTCATTCATAAGTTTAGTACTTTCTGAACCTGGCATGCATGCATGTTTTGTGGTATTAGACACATTGGAACAGATTGTAATGATGAGGTCTGTAGAGTAGATGGAATGCCTTTTATACAGCATACACCAATCAGGCATAACATTATGACCACCTTCCTAACCGACTGGTCTGCGGCTATGCAGCCCCATACACAACAAACTGTGATGCTCTGTGTATTCTGACACCTTTCTATCAGAACCAGCATGAACTTCTTCAGCAGTTTGAGCTACAGTAGCTCGTCTGTTCAGTCTTCGCTCCCCATGTGCATCAATGAGCCTTAGCCACCCATGACCCCGTCGCCGGTTTACCACTGTTCCTTTATTGGACCACTGCAGACTAGGAACCCCCCACAAGAGCTGCAGTTTTGGAAATGCTCTGACCCAGTCGTCTAGCCATCACAATTTGGCCCTCGTCAAACTCGCTCAGATCCTCTCGCTCGCCCATTTTTCCTGCTTCTAAGGATCGAATGTTCACTTGCTGCCTAATATATCCCACTCACTAACAGGTGCCACGATGAAGAGATGATCAGTGTTATTCACTTCACCTGTCAGTGCTCATAATGTTATGCCTGGTCGGTGTATGTCGTAGGCTAACTATAATGCTGGATGGCTATGGTAACTTTGTTGGACTGTGCTCTCAAAACACAACTTGTTTGTTATGACCACAAACACTCACATCATTGACCATAATGCTCATAATAACTTGCATTAATAGCTTTAAATAGTGGTGAGTGTGTGTTTATTACATTAGGCTATCCAGACCGTTATCCAGGCTTTAACACTATTTATGTGGGCACCAAGAAGTCACTGGCTCTAGTTAATTATGTATAATTCCTTAGAAGTTAAATGGCATTGTAGAATTTTGTATGCCATCAAAGCATTAGTAATAACACAGTTATTAATAATAATTAATATTGTTGTTCAATAGTGGTATTAAACTACTTGAATTTGGAGTGTTTTTGGACAAACGTGTGGTTTCAGTCATTTGGTCACAGAAAAAAATCAGCCGTTTGCTAAAGCCTATTGTTCTTATATAAAACTCTCACTGACCAAAACGTGTCAGGAACAGGAACATACCTAAATAAATAGTAGATAAAATCAATGAAGCCACAGAGTGGAACCAACTTTCATTACATTTTAACGTTTTCCTTGTTCAAACACACCCAGTTCAGGCTGTTTAATCAGCTTATGCTGGAGGTCAGAAAACTATAATACAGAGCATAGCAGGAGTACCTGAGAAACAGGTTAGAGAAAGCCCAAAAAATTAAATAACACCCTTGAGGAGACGAGTGCAGTAACCATTTGTGTTCCTGAACCCCATAAAGTACCAATTATTTCTCATTGTGTTC
Source organism: Trichomycterus rosablanca (assembly GCF_030014385.1). Lineage (NCBI taxonomy): Eukaryota > Metazoa > Chordata > Actinopteri > Siluriformes > Trichomycteridae > Trichomycterus > Trichomycterus rosablanca. Next base: position 20,294,649 of record NC_086009.1, read on the forward strand.
ATATTTTAGTGTGCAGAATGTTACTTTAGATTAAATGCAGTACTAAAATGGATTGAATGACTGAAATCTTCTGTTCAATGTGCATACAAATGACTTATTTAGGCACAGCAGGTTGTGTGGGTGACAAAACGCATGCAGGTTGAGAGGTTTGGACCAATGAATAAATAAATGCACCAACACTTATAATGCATGAATTCATAAATGATGATGTGATTTTATTATATTACTGTAGACACACAATGCAAAACATACTCATGATAGTTAGCGAGTAAATCAAATTAAAATTACGTCATTTATTTAATTAGCTTTATTAGCTTTTAAATAGTAATAGTGATTTTTTCTTCACAAGATCGTTGATTTTACCAAACAGAAGATATTAGGTGGCACAGACAGACATCATATTAATATCACACTGATTTACAGCTACTGAAATGTGTTTAAACTGATCACTGATGCATTTAAGATAAAAATTGAATTTTACATGACGTGAATCACATAGCATTTTGGTGCTGTTGGTTAAATGGGTGCCTCACAAACATAACTTCTCTAAACTACCCATATATGCAAAAACATGTGATGCCCTGTGACTGACTGGCATCCCGTTCGAGGTGTATTACCTACTTACAGAGTGCAGACCCACTACCAGGCTTAAAAGAACCAAGTCGTTTCATTCTCTTATAATAATAAATTACATTAACAATTACTTTATACAAACAGATGAGTGTTTGTATCCAGCCTGAATTTGTTTATATTAATAACCACTTCATATTGTTCAGGGTCTCACTGGGTTTGGGCCAAAGATGAGCCAACTATGCAGGGCCCCAATTAATCACAGGGCATCACACACTTAACGTTTAATCTCATTCTCACATCTAGGGGCGATTTATACCTGCCAATATACCTACTGTATGTTTTTAAGGTCAGATTAAACCCATGTATGAACAGATGTGTGTGTGGATCTACACTTTCATTCTCTTTTATCTTTAATTGTTAATTAAAAGGTCTTTGTTGTGAGAGATTTTTGTGTAAAATGAGGATTAAAAAGCCTTCAGTCCTGATCGTTAAGTTCTGATTATTCACTGCTACACAATCTGATAATATTGATTGGATTTGTAAGTTTAGTTCCACAGCAGGATTAGCAGGGCCGGTAGAACACAGCTTAGTAATGCAGCCTTGGTGTCTGGACTGCTGGATGGTTTTGTAGTGGGTGGTGGTGTTACTGGTGTGCTGTTATCTGGTGTCTTGCTAGTGGTGTCAGAGGTTGTTTTGTTGGCAGATGGTTTAGTGTCAGATGGTTTAGTGTCAGATGGTTTAGTGTCAGAGGTTGTTTTGTTGGCAGATGGTTTAGTGTCAGATGGTTTAGTGTCAGATGGTTTAGTGTCAGATGGTTTAGTGTCAGAGGTTGTTTTGTTGGCAGATGGTTTAGTGTCAGATGGTTTAGTGTCAGATGGTTTAGTGTCAGAGGTTGTTTTGTTGGCAGATGGTTTAGTGTCAGATGGTTTAGTGTCAGATGGTTTAGTGTCAGAGGTTGTTTTGTTGGCAGATGGTTTAGTGTCAGATGGTTTAGTGTCAGATGGTTTAGTGTCAGATGGTTTAGTGTCAGAGGTTGTTTTGTTGGTAGATGGTTTAGTGTCAGATGGTTTATTGTCAGATGGTTTAGTGTCAGATGGTTTAGTGTCAGAGGTTGTTTTGTTGGCAGATGGTTTAGTGTCAGATGGTTTAGTGTCAGATGGTTTAGTGTCAGATGGTTTAGTGTCAGAGGTTGTTTTGTTGGTAGATGGTTTAGTGTCAGATGGTTTATTGTCAGATGGTTTATTGTCAGATGGTTTAGTGTCAGATGGTTTAGTGTCAGATGGTTTAGTGTCAGAGGTTGTTTTGTTGGTAGATGGTTTAGTGTCAGATGGTTTAGTGTCAGATGGTTTATTGTCAGATGGTTTAGTGTCAGATGGTTTAGTGTCAGATGGTTTAGTGTCAGATGGTTTAGTGTCAGATGGTTTATTGTCAGATGGTTTAGTGTCAGATGGTTTAGTGTCAGAGGTTGTTTTGTTGGTAGATGGTTTAGTGTCCGATGGTTTAGTGTCAGATGGTTTAGTGTCAGATGGTTTATTGTCAGATGGTTTAGTGTCAGATGGTTTAGTGTCAGAGGTTGTTTTGTTGGTAGATGGTTTAGTGTCAGATGGTTTATTGTCAGATGGTTTAGTGTCAGATGGTTTATTGTCAGATGGTTTAGTGTCCGATGGTTTAGTGTCAGATGGTTTATTGTCAGATGGTTTAGTGTCAGATGGTTTATTGTCAGATGGTTTAGTGTCAGATGGTTTAGTGTCAGATGGTTTAGTGTCAGATGGTTTAGTGTCCGATGGTTTAGTGTCCGATGGTTTAGTGTCCGATGGTTTAGTGTCAGATGGTTTAGTGTCCGATGGTTTAGTGTCAGATGGTTTAGTGTCAGATGGTTTAGTGTCAGATGGTTTAGTGTCAGAGGTTGTTTTGTTGGTAGATGGTTTAGTGTCAGATGGTTTATTGTCAGATGGTTTAGTGTCAGATGGTTTATTGTCAGATGGTTTAGTGTCAGATGGTTTAGTGTCAGATGGTTTATTGTCAGATGGTTTAGTGTCAGATGGTTTAGTGTCAGATGGTTTAGTGTCCGATGGTTTAGTGTCAGATGGTTTAGTGTCAGATGGTTTAGTGTCCGATGGTTTAGTGTCCGATGGTTTAGTGTCCGATGGTTTAGTATCAGATGGTTTAGTGTCCGATGGTTTATTGTCAGATGGTTTAGTGTCAGATGGTTTAGTGTCCGATGGTTTAGTGTCAGATGGTTTAGTGTCAGATGGTTTAGTGTCCGATGGTTTAGTGTCCGATGGTTTAGTGTCCGATGGTTTAGTGTCCGATGGTTTAGTGTCAGATGGTTTAGTGTCAGATGGTTTATTGTCAGATGGTTTAGTGTCAGATGGTTTAGTGTCCGATGGTTTAGTGTCCGATGGTTTAGTGTCAGATGGTTTATTGTCAGATGGTTTAGTGTCCGATGGTTTAGTGTCAGATGGCTTAGTGTCCGATGGTTTAGTGTCCGATGGTTTAGTGTCCGATGGTTTAGTGTCAGATGGTTTAGTGTCCGATGGTTTAGTGTCCGATGGTTTAGTGTCAGATGGTTTAGTGTCCGATGGTTTAGTGTCCGATGGTTTAGTGTCAGATGGTTTAGTGTCAGATGGTTTAGTGTCCGATGGTTTAGTGTCCGATGGTTTAGTGTCCGATGGTTTAGTGTCCGATGGTTTATTGTCAGATGGTTTATTGTCAGATGGTTTAGTGTCAGATGGTTTATTGTCAGATGGTTTAGTGTCAGATGGTTTAGTGTCAGATGGTTTAGTGTCCGATGGTTTAGTGTCCGATGGTTTAGTGTCAGATGGTTTATTGTCAGATGGTTTATTGTCAGATGGTTTATTGTCAGATGGTTTAGTGTCAGATGGTTTAGTGTCAGATGGTTTAGTGTCCGATGGTTTAGTGTCCGATGGTTTAGTGTCCGATGGTTTAGTGTCCGATGGTTTAGTGTCCGATGGTTTAGTGTCAGATGGTTTAGTGTCAAATGTTGTTTTGTTGGCAGATGGTTCAGTGTCAGAGGTTGTTTTGTTGGTAGATGGTTTAGTGTCAGAGGTTGTTTTGTTGGCAGATGGTTCAGTGTCAGCAGGTGGTGGTTTATCGCCGTCCTTCTGTAAGCATATATTTTAGTACAAAAACATTATCAACAAATATTTTAGCAGAAACACAGATGTACCGTTTACTATACAGTGTAATGGACGATAGAAAAGAAGTCAGTATAGATTTTATCTAATGCAGCTGTAGGTGAATTACTAGACAAATAAACAGGTGAGTGGACGGAGTGTGTACAATTGCCAGAAAAAGAATTGAATAAGTAGTAGAATCACATTTAGCATCAATTCTGTTTTAGAATAGAATTTGGTGAGAATTTCTCGCATTTCTTGCATGAATTTTGGGAATTCTAACATAAAGAACACTTTTAAGGTTGTGCTTAGTGTTTAGAAGTTTATTCTACCATTAACCATAATACATCCTCCACCACACTTTATAGTTCAAATGAGCTAATAAAAAATAACATCGTCAAACATATTAAGACAAACGACCGCCTAGATGTCACACAGTACTTTTGGAATAGGCCAACGCCCCGCGAGGGATTGGCGTCCATCGGGGTGTTTAACTGAAGCCAGAGGCACCGTATACAGGATGAAAAGTTATACTTATATAAATAGTTTTTAATTCTAATGTGTATTACAAATCTTATATTTCACACAATCACTGATGAGCACTAATGAAAAGCTGGGGCTGAAAAGCTCTGTTTGTGAAATTAAGTTTTTGGGTTTGCGTTTACGTTCCATTTCGATAAATTAATATCACACGTTGAAAAATTGCACATATTTAATCAAACAAAGAACTGCGGCATGTGCTAACACTACCATGGCAAATTGTCAATATTTTAATGATCAATAACAGGTTTTAAGTGCTAATTTGTCAACACTTTTAACTAGTCGTTTGTAAATATTTAACGTGACAAATTACAAACTGAATATAAAAATTAGACATATAGACATATTGATAATTTTTTTCATAAATCCTGTGTTCAATTTTTCATTTTTCATACGTTTAAAATAATAATACAAACATTTAAAGAATGTGTAAAGCCATTTTAGCTCTTATTGAAAGTGCTATATAAAGATTTTTATTATTGTTACAAATTCACAACTATCGTCATTCTCAGCAGTCACAACCTAAAAATTACCAGTAATAAAATTTTACCTTATTTTTTCTCTCCACTAGGTGCATATGTGATGTAATTAAATTATTTAATGTATTATATATTTTTATTGATTGATTTATTTATTTATTTTCTTTCAGTTACTTATTCACTTGTATCTCTCTAGATTGTTAATGACGTTAAACATTATGATACCATTTCTTTTTTTTGGTTGTTTATTCTGTTGATGTATATTGATATAATCAAATACAAGCAAATCTTGCCAACATCTAATATTAAAATATATATATAAGAAATGTTGTATAAGAAATATTGTAGATGCACCAATTTTGAATCAAAAGTCACAAATTGACAACATTTCTGATGAATTTTCAATGTATCAAATATGATACAAGTGAATTAATGTACAATTTCCCTGACAAGAAAGAAACTTAAAGGATCACATGGATTAAACTCAGAAAATCTATAAACGTGTGATAAATTAATAGACGTACCTCTGCTGCTGCTTTTGCTGCTTCTGCTTCTGCTGCTGCATCTGCTTCTGCTGCTTGAACCCCCAAGGACATGATGCACAGCACACAAGCCAAAATAAAAAAATTCATGATGTAAAAATCTGAGATCTTACAAAGGTGTACAAGAGGTGACCTGAACACAAGGAGCCAGCTGCATCCGTCCTAAACAGACCGTTCCATATAAGAACCTCTGAAGAACATGCCTGCTGGGTTATTGCACCATTACACTGGACACACCCCACCTGCACCCCTCCCTGGCTCCTACCTCTACTGATAATATTTTAACTGAAATAGATTTTCTGATTATTCATGCGCTGCTGTTTCTCAGGACGGGCATTTTTTGGTTAGAGGTGAATAAAATAATAATAATAAGTAAGTCAATAAAAACAAGAAGATTAATAAATACAGATCAATTGTTTTAAATTAAAAAAATGTCGTTTTCTCTAAATGAAGTTCAAACTGACATGTTTTATACTCGTTATTCTTTATTTTAAAAGTAAAATAACAGAAGGGGAACCGTGACACAATGGGTAGCGCTCTCACCTCACAGCAGGAAGGGTCTGGGTTTGATTCTGTGTAGAGTTTGCATGTTCTCCCTGGCCTGTCTGTGTTTGTGTGTGTGTGTGTGTGTGTGTTTGCCCTGTAATAGACAGGAGACCTGTCCAAGGTGTTTCCTGTCTTCTGCCCAATGAATCAGACCCACTGCAACCCTGACCAGGATAAAGCAGTGGTACAAACAGATAATCAATTAATGAATTAATTAAACCCTTAGCCTAACCCAGAAACATTACTTTTGATTTATGACTGCACATATTATTAAAAATAAAACAAATGTTATGGACAGAACTGTTCCAACTCTCTAAACTTTGAGGGGTTCCGTCCTTCAACCCGAAAATTTCAGTTTATAATCCAGGGCTCGTATCGACTCGCCTCAGAACGTTCCTGTGTTTTCTTCTCATCTATTCCTAAACCAGAACATCAGATGATGTTTTCTTGACCGACATCAGTGCCCAGCCATGTAAATGCTCTGTTTACTGAATGGGCACAAATTCCCTCAGACTTACTTCAAAGTCTTGTGAGAAACCTTCTCAGATGAGGGGCTGCTGTTATAGCCGTAAGATCACACAGAGGTCACTTTATTTTAATAGAATTTGTTTTTAAAATGAGATATTCTGCTAGCACACCAGCGCCGAGATTCTGAACTCCGCAGTTCTGAACTCGGCGTTGCCACCGGTCAGCTGGGCGCCATCTAGCGGGCATAATTGGCAGTGCCTGCAGCAGATACTAATTGGCCACTGTATCTGCAAGATGGGGACCGGACTATGTGTCGGTGGGTGGGAAGAGACGCAGGTGCAGAATGCAGAGGCGAGAAGAGGAGGGCTGTGCACGTGTTGGAAGAGGTGTGGGCAGTGACGTGCTCTCCTCAGATGCAATCTGGTATCTCTCAGCAGCGGAAGACAAATTGAGTGTGCTAAATCAGGAGGAGATGTCCAATGGTCAGCCCATGATCAGGTGTCCAAATACTTTTGGCTATATAGTATATTTAGTGTTAAGCATGTGTTTAGTATGTGCAACTATATTGTTCATTCAGTCATGATTTTAACTCTAAACTAACACAAATGAAAACTTGATGTATCATCTATTAAAAAATAAGATAAAAAAAACTGGTGGGGGGGTCACTTTAATATTTTGGATATGCTGGTTTGAAATGTGTTGGTTTGTTTCAGTAAAACAGTAAATTGTAGCTGAAAAGAGAAGGAAAACTAATATAAATAGTGAATATGTCAAATAGAATTATTAATAATTTAATATTTCAAATGCTGAAAGGCAGATTGCGTAATCACTATTGTTATAATCATATCTTTAACAGGATATTTATTTAATTGAAATGTTGAAACAGATAAAATTGATTAATTATTTTCTTATTGTTCTTTATGGGACGCTGAGGTAATTATTGATGATTATTAACAGATGGTTGTAGGTTAAAAGTCTCTCTGTTGTTCACTGTTTACACACTGATGCTTGATTTCTCGTACATTTCTTTGTTGGAAAATGAAACTTGGCAGGCTGGTAAAATCTGAGCTCTGACTGGACCAGTGGCTGTGATCAGGGTGAGCAGGGTGAGTCCTGATTACTAATTCTAGCCCACACCTAGCCAACTACTCTCATTTAATATTAATTGAGGACTTCCCCACATGCTAGTATCTGAAATAAGTTCTTATTGAAATTTCTAAGAAACTGAAGTTGTTGATGAAATCCAAAATAACAATGACGCTTGCACTTTCATTTCATTAGCTAATATTGAAATAGCATTTAGTATCAAAGTGTGCTGACTAACCGTGAATCAGAGAACACAGGGGACAAGAAATGGTCGTGCTAAGCAAAAATGCATAAAAATGATTGGCTCCACCTGGGAATTGAACCCAGGAACTTCATGTTGTGAAGCAACAGTGCCACCGTGCCACCCTTGTTATTATTTTTGTTTTTTTTTGTTGTTATTATTATTGAAAAATCTTACAATTGGACAGAATGTTCATCAGTTTCTTCTTACCAATATCAGCACACAGAGCCTGATAATCCGCCCTCTTTAGAAATATTCAGGCCCCTCTGTGGATTGGTGTGCCGTTGCTGCATTGTGTTTGTTGAGTCATTAACTCTGACCAAAAATAATCTATTAATATTTAATTATTTATTGTTGGAAGTTATTTTTAACCAGCAGGAACGCAGACTGTAAACAGTGGGTGGATTAGATGTTCTAAATTGTTAATGGATGGATGAATAGATGGGAGTTTTGCCCTGAGATAGACAAGGACCTTGACCAGGTTGTTATTTGCTTGGTGCCCAGTGTTTTCAAGTTCTCCAGGTCCACCATAACTCCACAAAATATATTGTATACATGCAGAACACAAAACGTTATGTAGGATTACAATTATTTTATTAATTTAGTGCTTTATAAATAATTTAAACATTGTAAACATGTAACATGTAAAAGTGACCAAATGTTTGAGGAATAAAGAACTAATTCAGCATACAGAGATCCCACAACCGTCAATAATCATTTCTACATTTAAGAAGCACATCAAATGTATTCAGGTTTATCTAACATCAGTGCTTATAAATATTTTGAGTATTTCATGAGTATTTTCATAATAATGAAACATTGAAAATGACTCAAATAAAACATAAGAACGTAGTTAAAACAAGCTTTTATGTTTTGATTTTTGCATCTCAGTGTGCAGCTGGTGTAGAGACTCCTGTGTGTCTCTAGGGGGCGCTAACAACGACGAGCAGAGCCAGAGGAGTTAGAAAAAGCCAGCAGGACGTGATGATGGTGGCGGCTCCTCCTTTGGTGGTTGGGCCTCGGCTTTCGGCAGGCTTGGTGGTGATGTTAGGGCTGCTTGCAGCTGATGAACTGCTACTTGTAACTGTAGTCTGTGCAGTCTGGTAAAGTGGATAAAAATAAATAACAATAGTTCATTTACCTTTAATAAGTGTATTAAAACTGTGTCTGTAGTTCATCCCATTCTTGCACTCATCATAAACTTCCTGCTTTCTGTTTCCTTCTTAGACAACTGATACACAGATGTCAGCATGAGAGTAAGTTCAGTTCTTCTCTTTTATATATTTTATAATAATGATCACATACTTGATTTGTATGTATGTTGTTGTTTATCAATGAAATACCAAATTCCAAATATCAAACTCACGCATGGTAAATGTATAGTTGTCACAAAGGTAAAATAAAGAGTATTTTAAAATGTTAGAAAGATTAGATTTTGTGACTGTTAACCATACGCACATTGGTACAACGTTATTATGCAGCATGCAGCATTCTATATACTTAATGTTTTAGTTCAACCCTGTGAGAAACAGTGGTCATTAAATAATGTAATATTTTTGAAATCCATGTATCTCCACCCTGTCGAGGATATTTCTGCTTTGTGCCCAGTGTTACCAGTGGCTTCAGATCTTTTCTGACTCTGAGCAGGATTTACTAGTTATAAAGATATAAAGCACATGTGTCAGACTCACAAGCGAGAGCGTAAATGGTATGATTGTCTTAAAATACGCTGTAAAATCGTACATAAACTGCATCTCCCACAATGCATTTGTGTCCCGCAAAAAGACCGCATCCCGCCACTAGATGACAGTGTTTTCACATCAGCGTTTAAGTGAGGCAGTTTTCCAACAAGTGATTCTGAGAAATATTTACAAATCATCCCAAAATCTACAAGAAGAGAAAATCGAAGCAGACGGAGGAAATTTAATGAAAGATGTGAAAGTTAATAAAGTTCGTGCTTAAAGAAGAGAAGCCGGTACGTCTCTTGTGTTATGAGGCCGTGTCTGTGGTACAGGAGAACAATATAAATGTAGATATACATTATAAATATACAGTATAAATTTGGCATTTTTACACCAAACACAGTCACTGCAGTGCTGAGAATGATCCACCACCTAAACAATACCTGCTCTGTGGGGGTCCTGACCATTGAAGAACAGCATGAAAGGGGGTAACAAAGCATGCAGAGAAACAGATAGACTACAGTGGACAGTGAGTGTAGAAACAAGGAGGTGGTTTTAATGTTATGGCTGATGTGTGTATACTGTATGTGGTACATTTGGATGAGTTGTTGATCTCAGTTATTTTATTACATTCCTACCAGCATTGATGATAACATTGCTAAGTTATAACAATGGCTATTGTTCATTTTCAGTGTCATTTATTGTGTAAATTACGTGCGGTGTGGTGATCAACTTCTCTTATTCTGTTTCCTCCTCTGATAACAGAATCCCACATACATACATACATACACATATACGTACATATATCAGTATCCATGGACATTATTGCGTTCAGTCAAATTTAACACTTCACTACACTTTGAGGGGACTGTCACGTTTGTTTTTATCTTTAGAAAATAGTGTTTAATAATAAAGCTTAAAGTTTAGTTGTTTATGGTTTTGTTTCTGTTTGTTTGTTTCTAAATTCTGTTTTTGCTCGAGTCTTTTCAATCCTCATTGACCTTAACTGAAATAACCTCCTTTCTTCCAACTGCAGAAGTTTCTCAAACAGTTCTGACCCAGATCAACCACAGAGGGCATCCTGACCGACAGGATAACAGTTTTTGCAAAGCACCAGCCTATTTTACAGACCTTTCTAACATTAAAACTAGTCAGAAAGACGTAAGAGTGATGTTAATAGGCCTGCATAATACCATTCTCAGTTTTTCAGGATAATTAAGCTACATAAACATTTATTACAAAAGTTTATTCACGTCAAAGTGTCTAAAATTCACTTCGTCAGGTATGATGGCGTTTTAATTCAGGTTACTTTGACAACTAATTTTTGTTAACTATTTATTTTAGTTCCTTTTATTCCTTCTTTTAGTGGAATTATAAACTATAAACTATAAATAAGATTTATTATAAAATTTTTATGTGTTTCAGAATAAAAACTCAAAATTCGTCACTTAACGAAGTTTATGCTCATCACAATCGAGGCCTTTTGAGATAAACTGAACATGTTGATACAGGCTGGTTTTATCTCTGTTGTTATCAAAAGCTCTTGTAGGTTTCATGCAGCGTTAAGAACATCCATTTAAAAGTAACATCAACACCGTAACATCTGTTCATTATATTTAATTTAATGTAATAAAAATCTTGTACTTTCACAACATGCAGCAACAATAAAAGTAAGCAACAGGAAAATAATAAAAGTATTAAAATAACTGTTTTAAAGAACGCTTTAAAACACAAGTTGTACTTCATTTATAGCAGAATTAATTTTCTATCTTGCTAATACAAAGATTTTTAAGATCTGACAGTTAGATTTGTCGGTACCCACCGTTGCACTGGTGCACATCTGCACTGTGAGAAAAAGTACCACTGACAGGAGCATCACGCTGGTGAAGGTCGGGAGAGACATGCTTGAATCTGATGGCTGTGATAATGTGTCTGATTTCAGTATCTGATTTATCTGACCTGATCAGCACTAATGCAGGTTTTGTTATATACCCTGCACCGCCCATACTCCCACACGAGGGCTGAACCAGCACCATGGAGACGAGGTACATCCATGGTTCTCTTTTTCGTAGGTGATGTTCTTCTCTATTATATTACACAAAGGGAACTTTTAGAGCGCAATCAATTTTGTTAACCAAATATTTTTCCAAATAAGAAGCGAAGGCATCCTGCAATTAAATCAGCCTTATGTAAAGCAATCCTCATCATAATAACCTTTAATAACCATGTTTAGCAGCAGGGACAGCAAATAAACATATTACGCTTTAATGAGGCCAATGTTAAATCAGACACGTAACTGGTGGTCTTGAGTTCCATGCAGAAGGAGTTTGACTGAGCCTATAAACATTTTAGCCATTAATCTAACTTTTGTTTTGTATTGGTCGTTATACGGCTGTATGGCTCATTTACAACTCAGCTTCAGCTTCAGCTTCAGCTCACAATTTTGCTGCAGTTTTGCTTTTTGCTAAACTGGCACCTTTATTTGACACCAACACATATGCTTCCCAAGGATCCCGACTGAGACCAAAACATGGATTTGTTTTCTGTCATTTGTCTGTGAATTTTTATTTATGCATGTGCAAGAAGGCAGGAGCATAAAGAAAAAGGTGAAATCAGTGCAAAAACATGCAAAGAATAGCTCACGCAGATAAAAAAGAAATCGAATACTTGATATTTTATGGCGATTTAGTAATCCCGACTGGACAATAATATATTGTTATATAGGTCCAAAAAAGAGGATGTATGGTCACTCTATCTCATATTAATGGATCAGGATCTTGCTACTAAAAATAGAAGGTTCAAATAAAAGCATAATGTGTCCACATCACTCTCACTTAACAGCACCTCAACAGGTAATGTCTAGACAGGGATGAGGATGAATTTAAAACCCAGGACTAAGTTCACTATATGTGTAACCCTTATGTACTTTAATAAAGCATTTTAGCCAGCAAATTAGCCAGAAAGAAAACTATAAAAGGATCCATAATGCAGTCGTTAACCATCAGGATGATACATGTGATGAATAAACAAAGGATGTGGTGCTATGCAAATTCCAACATAACAGTACAGACTTCTAAACTTCTGTTCCTTTCTCAAAACCAAAAGCTCTAAAAGGTCACCCACCAGTTCTAACAACTTAAAACTACTGTGTGATATTGTCTAGGGATTATATTGTTAGAAAAGCTACTAGGACTAACCCCAGTTTCTCTACAACTGTGAGATCATGCTGATCATCTTCAGTCATCAATATTGGCCCGTAAGACTCATCACTCACCTTAGCAAGCTGCAGGATTAGGCAAACAGTCAGGCCGGGCAATCGTCTCGTTATGCCAGTCCATCGCCCCATCATGAACTTCCTTTTCTAGGCCGCCCACCCGCCTCCGCCTCAGTTTTATGTCAACTCTACAAATTGCTGAAGGCAGAAAATCCCTTTCTTATCTCTGTTATCATGTCTGAGCACATTGGGAATCTTGTAAAATGAGGCTACGCACACAGTCAGTAATGCAGAATCAGATGCGCTATTATATATTATATATATTATGTGGGTATTTATCTATTATTATTATTATTATATATTAATTGAAGGCCAAAAGCAATTGTATCAGGCACCAAATCAAAATATAATATTCAAACCTGCACCAACTTGTTACTAAGACATTATTGTTGTTGTAAAAATAATACAAATTGCTTTCATTAACCTAGTGGAGGTAGCAGCATCCCACACGCTCTCACACCATCACCAGCAGGGTGTCATAAAGACCGGTCATAAAGGCAGATCAGATAACAACATCAAAAGGCCTCAGCAGAACTTGACGTCTATGTTAAACCATTTTTTCTGCCTGTCTCACATATCTGGAGGTTGAAGATACCTTGATTAGACTTTAAAGAATTATTTTGACTTATTAAAATTAATAAACACACTCAAATCCTCACAAGCAAAAATAAAACACTGAACATTTGTGAACATCTGTAATCAGTAAAGGAAAAGAAGGATGTCATTTTCATAAACTATCTCTAACTTCAGTGCTGCCTTTGAACCATGTACAGCATGTTCTCTTCCTTCTGATTTTGCATAGTATCATGTCTCGTTTACTTCATGTTAGTGGGAAACGGCTCTGTAGCAGATCTGATAGGACCAACATAATCAGGTAGTTGGTGAATTGCTTTTATTCTACTGTATTTATAAAGGAGTGGTATGGTGGTACAGTGGGTAGCACTGTCACATAGCGGCAAGAAGAGCCAAGGTTTGATTCTTCGGCCAGGTTCCTTTCTGTGTGCATGTTTCTCTTGTGTATGTGTGGGTTGGAGCTACTAAACATTGTCCTCTGTGTGTGTATGTGTTGGTGTGTGTGTTTGCCCTGTGATGGACTAGAGATGTTTCCAGAGTGTTTCTTTTTTCCTTTCGACCATTGCATAAGACCAACCGCTACCCTAACCAGGATAAAGCGCTGTTAAAGCAGACGATAAATTATTGAATTCATTTATAAGATTTGTTTCTGCAAAGCTGGGAGTGAAACTTATTCAGCTTTGCTTAGACACACATCTCCAACGCCGACCTGTGAGCAAGAACCAGCCAGAAACCCATCAGCCAGGACGTGAAGAAACGGAAGTGGGGTTGGATTGGCCAGTATCGTCACAAGGCAAGCCCTGGACTGGAATTCTCAAGGGAAACGCAGAGTGGGGAGGCCAAAACAGACGTGGAGGAGATCAGTCGAGGGCGAGGCAAAAGACGCCGGACTGTCATGGACCCAGCTGAGGAGGGACGCACAGAACAGAGTGCGCTGGAGGGGTGTGGTTGCGGCCCATAGGCACAATGAAATGATAGACACACACCTAAAACACTTCATCTGCTGTACACACACCAAACACACACACAAACACAGATACTCATATATTTTATATCAGGCATATCACACAAGGTGTAGGATTTAAACTGGTCAGCAATAAATTAAATTCAGCTTCCTTAGGGTCTAAAATTCAAAAAGTTTGGATCTAGGAAAACAACCAGTGGCATTTTTTCTGTTACACAGTGAATTTACAGTCAGTGATGGACAGTATTCTTCTATTAGTCTTAATATTTCCCCCATGGGGATCAATAAAGGAATCTTATCTTAAAAAATTAAAATTTAAATAAAGTGGTAGCACAGCAATCTATAACCTGGGAACATTGATTGGAACCCTGCTTTGGAAACTGTTGCATGTTCCTTCTCTGTTGATGTTCGTTTCCTCTTGGTACTTCAGTTTCTTTCCTCATTAAATAACCACATTCAGTGTGTGACTGTCCAGAACACTTCCACCTTGTTCGTACCAGTAAAAACAATACCATTTCGAGCAGTTCACCTTCCTGATTATTATTCTGATTATTGTTTGTTTAATAAGGTGTAGGTACTTATTCATTTTACAGAAATTAAAAATAGCTATATGGATCCTTTATGTGCATTTCTTATCACTGCTGCTGGTCGGGTACATTTCATAATGCACTTCCTGGTGCACTTTTTTCAGTACTGTAGAGATCAACCACTCCTGACACCTTATCTGTGACCTCAGCGTGCTTCATACATCTGTAATCCAAACAACTGAAGCCTGAAGAATTTAAATATCTAATTTTAGCTAAACAAACAACATATTTAATTCTATTGTACTGTATAAGACTTGCGTCTTGCACCTACATCACCCTAAAGCCCATATTAACATACAAATAGCAAAAGAAAAACCCATATATTTATTTATTAATCACTATTTTTAACCTTTGGATGGTTCTTGTATAACTGGATATGCCTAAGTTTACCCTGTAGATACTACTGTGTAATAACTGTGATAACTGTGTAGATAATACTGTGTTTATTAATTTTGTTGTATAAAATTGAACAAAGTACACATTTTATCAGAGTGCAGTTTTAATAATAATAATTTGTCCTGTTTACCACTCTAAAGGTCATTATGATTACAGAATTAATTTAAATCTGTTAGAAGGTCCAAGTGTCTTATATATAAGCCATGTATGCTAAATTTACATTGTGTTCAGCTGGTGAAAATCATACCAGAATATGGTTTATAAAAACAGACACACATTTCTAGTCTTAACTCTGCTTCACCTTAGTTTCACAGATATTAATCCTAAAGCCAGTGACAAAACATACACTAGAGAAATGTATTCTTGCTGTTAGTGGTTGTTAGTGGCTGTTTATTGTATTATTTAGGGGTGCAGGGTGATCAAGCTTAAGCTCCTGAAATGATCACTTGCGGTATTTTGGTACTATTTTTATTTCTAGAACTGTGCAACAGCATTGAGATCTCCATCTGCTCAGCTGTATAAAACACGACCTGAAAAAGCTCAGATTTCATTTCAAATTAATAAAAAAGCTGGAGCTTCTGAGCTCTGCAGTTTGTGGAATCAACCCCATCCAACACATTTGGGCTTAAATTAAAACACCTAATGTGAGACAGTGCTATACCTCATTAATGGCCATGTGGCTGAATGTATTTCTGCAGTGATGTTCCAAAATAAGAAAATAAATAAACAATAAATAAAGCATTTTCAAAATGATTGCAAACATGATGTGCTGAAATTTGCTTTTGCTTGTTGATGGTACAGCTGTTTCCATTTTACTGTATTTTTACCTATAAAATATGAACATGAATTCCATACTTATGTATATTGTTTTGAATGTAAAATGACAGGCGTCCACAAACATTTGGCTATAGTGGAAAACACATTTAATGTTAGATTAGTCTGGTTGCTATGTATATGTCTGAGTACTCTTTGCACTGAAACTTATCAGCTGAGCAAACAGGCTCATGAATGCTATCGATTTTCTGTTGGTCACACACATTATTTCTAAAACCAGCAGGAAATTCTGGGGTTTTAACTGGAATGACATCAAAGTGAAATCTAAATCACAAAAAGAAAAGTATTTTATTGCTTAATAATGGTTTTACGTAGTGTTACATTCCTAGTACATTAAACTGGTAACAGATATACGGTGCAGTGAAAAAGTACCATGTTTTAAGATCATGTGTCATGTTATATTACGTTAAAACATTTTGTCTTGGCTATCAGGTGTTAACGCCTTGCAAAACATTTTTGTTAACTCCCACTCTTATAGTGGTATAATGACGTTTCTCTGTCTGTGGAAAAAATAACTGGCCAGTTGTGGGAAAATTTACTACTTTACTTTGGTTTACTGGAATCCCATAGCATCAGAATGGCTTTGTAACCCTTTTCATATATTTTCATACATTTATTTAAGTGCTGGTGAAATATGAAATGACTGCAGAAGTCAGTATTAATTGTGTTTAGCGTTAAAATTGGGGTAAGTTATTTTAGTAGAACACTTTTAGAATACATGTTGAGAATACAGGGTGTTTTAAACAGGCTGGTATGGTGGTACAACAGGTTGTGTGGATTCTGATTTTAGTCTTTGCCTTAGTCAGCTTATTATTTAGGATGATGATTATTTTAGTATATTTGTTTAGTCTGACCCTCTCACCCCCACCACCACAGCCACCAGGGTAATAAGTAAGCAAGGTCCGCTTGAAACAAAAGGTTTGTTGTTAGCTTAGGCTTGAGCAAACACAGAATTATTAAATTACGTAATTATTATTAGCATAACTAACATGTTATGAAATGAAGTACTCTGATGATAAATGCTCTTTTAAATGAGAGTCCGCTGGAGGGGACTGTTGGAGACTGTTATGACTGACTGACTGACTTCAACGTCATTCATCTGCAGAATAAGAGCATCAGCAGCTGATTTAGATCTGCATTCAATTTAATCCAATCCTATTTTATCCAATTTACTTCTCAACGTAAACAGAATTTGACATTTACGTTTTAACTAAATTTCACTTGCACACGGGTGTATTCTATTACAAAGAATGTAAGTTTGTTTGTTTATTAGGATTTTAACGTCATGTTTTACACTTTGGTTACATCCATGACAGGAACGGTAGTTACTCGTTACACAAGATTCATCAGTTCACAAGGTTATATCCAACACAGTCCTGGACAATTTAGTATCTCCAATTCACCACACTTGCACGTCTTGTGGGAGAAAACCAGAGCATCCAGAGGAAACCCACACAGACACGGGGAGAACATGCAAACTACACACAGAAAGGACCCAGACCGCCCCACCTAGGGATTGAACCCAGGACCTTCTTGATGTGAGGCGACAGTGCTACCCACTTAGCCACCGTACCGCCCAAGAGTGTGAGTAAAAGTTAATTACAAATCTTACACATTTTAATGGTGTTTTCTGAGGCCAAATCATGTGTGTGTAGTGTGTGTCTCCTGGCTTTAATCTTGTGAAAATGGCATTAAACTGTAGATTATTGTTATTCTAATAATTACGTTTACTTAATTTAAATATTACATTCTAAGCTCTGGTTTGGGAAAAACACACTAACACACCAGAACCATGTCAGTGTCAGTGAGAATGAGAATGATCCACCACCTAAATAATACCTGCTCTGTGGTGGTCCTGTGGGGGTCCTGACCACTGATGACCAGCATGAAAGGGGGCTAACAAAGCATGCAGAGAAACAGATAAACTACAGTCAGTAATTGTAGAACTACAAAGTGCTTCTCTATGGTAAGTGGAGCTGATTAAATGGACAGTGAGTGTAGAAACAAGGAGGTGGTCATAATGTTATGGCTGATCCGTGTATCTACGATGTTAATAATGTGCAGTTCTGTGCCAAGTTGCTCCAACAGAGGGCGCCACGGTGCCGTTTTTAAAGAAATGACGTCAGCAGAAATGGACCAATCAGAAGGAAGGTGTGCGTAGTTCGAACGTTAACGGGCGCTTTGAGCAACCTAGCAGCTAAGTCTCGATCATCTGCTGTGCATTAGGTGAGCTTTATTTTATACATATTAGTTTTAAAAAAAAAAATATATATATATATATTATCGTTCTGTGTTAATATAGAATAGATATTTAAGTGTGTAATTGTGTTGTTTGGGGACCAAACAAACGACAGCGCGTTATTTTATGATCGGTTACGCGAATTGTTTTTTAGTTAGCATGCATGCTAATCGGTTCTGTGCTCTTGTTTACTGTTTAACATTAATATCATTATTATTAACAATCTGAATATTACACTTCATTACATTCATTTCTTAAGTGTTATTGATTTTAAATAACTTACTGTGTTTATATTAGTGTTTATGATAAGCTTGACTAACGTTTAACTCATTTATTCGTTTATGTTTCTTTAATTCTCACTATGAATCTTTCTGACCTTTCTGTGTTTATCAGTTTAATACTAAATAATTTTCAAAATTACTGTTAGGTGTTGATAGTCGATAGATTCCTCTTGGTTTCTTTACTGAGCTCGGTTGAGCCCAGGAGAAGACAAAGGCACAGAGACAGACACGGCTGAGCACCAAAAATCTTCTGACTTTATTTGGGGAATAAACAAGAATAAATAGCTAAGGAAAAGACAATAAAAGCAGGCAGCTGTTGTACAAGGTGTGAATACTTTCAGGATGTGGAAGTAACACGATGATGACAGTAGGAACTTCCAGGGTGCGAACACATACATATGGTTGTAATACAACACATGGACTAAGGAAATAAATATATTCTAACATTAGGCACAATAATCTGGACTCTTTTGGTCAAATTCCATGATTCTGCACATTTCAATGCATAATTATTGTTTATTTGGTAAAAATATCATGTGGTTGTAATAAGGTATTTGTAAATGTCGTAGTACTTTTAATGTTATGTGTTTATTGCCCCCAATGTGTTGAATTCAGTTAGAAAATTGTATAGAAATTGTGCCCTAAATTTAGTAGATAATTCCATATTTTCGTTTTAACTTAATCAAACTTGTAAAGAAATGCATTTTATTAAATATTGTAACTAAGAGTTGATCACTGAGACCAAATCCTTTGTGTAATTTGATAGATAGATAGATATTTACATTTTCAGCATTTAGCAGATGCTTTTATCCAAAGCGACTTATAATTATGACCGAACACAATTTTGAGCAACTGATGGTTAAGGGCCTTGCTCAGGGGCCCAACAGTGGCAACCTTGCGGTGGTGGGAATTGAACCGGCAATCTTCTGATTACTAGTCCAGTACCTTAACCACGGAATTATCACTGCTATAGATAGATAGATAGATTGATAGATTGGTTGATCCCAAAAGAAAATGAAAGCCCCATTAGCATTATACAACAAAGAATTAACAGTACAGTTGTTGTAGAGATAGAGATATCCTCTAGCTGAGTAGTAGTAGCTGAGTAATGCAGCCACTGTTGGACCCTTGAGCAAGGCCCTTAACCCTATCTGCTCCAGGGGTGCCGTACAATGGCTGACCCTGCGCTCTGACCCCAACTTCCAAACAAGCTGGGATACGCAAAGAAATAATTTTGTTTTACTGTATAACTGTATATGTATAAATGACAAATAAAGGCATTCTATTCTATTCTAATGGATAACTGATGACTAATGATAATGCAGGAGGTATAGTTTCAGTATAAAGTTAGACTTAATAGTAATAGTAATTAAATGAATGATATAATAATTAATTAGTAAAGTGATTATGACTTTAATTGTAAAGTGATTATTACTTTAACAGTATTATGTTTAATGTAAAACCCTGCACTGGTTTGAAATGTGATTTTCTAAGGCAACATTTTAGACCAGTATTAGCTCTGATATTCATTATCAGATCAGCAAATCCCTGTTACATTGTGCTCCTTACTCTTTCAATTCCTAATTTACTGTTAACTTATCCTGCTCCAACACATCCGACTCCACTTATCTTATTAACAAGCCTTTTAGAAAGTAAACACATCACCCTGGGCCTGCATGGATGTACACTCTCTGTGTAATCTGCTTAATATGAAGACAAAATTGTATTTTTGGGTAATGGATGATCTTTGAATGATTTCCTCCTGCAGCCCGGTGAGCCATGGTTCGTGAGCGTGTGGTCCAGAAGAAGTCATTCCAGCAAAGTCTGGATGACATCAAGGAGAAGATGAAGGAAAAACGGAACAAGCGGCTGGCGAACGCGTCCGCTGCGAGCCGAGGCCTTTCAAAGCTTAAGAATGCGGGTATCCGAAGATGTATAAATAAATGTTTGAATGTCGCTGTAGCTCTCATACATTGCATGCACACAGCGCTATAAATAATAAACATTTTAGCGTACATCAGTGTAACCTGTGCTTTGTGTATTTGTGCAGCCACAGTGAAGCCTTTTGTGCTGAAGAACGTGCAGGTGAATAACAAAGCCCTGGCACTGGCTCTGCAGGCGGAGAGGGAGAAGGTACGGCAAGCTCAGGGGGTCATTTTGCAGCTGAAGAGAGAAAGACAGGCGCTCATTTTTCATCTGTTGATGTTGAAAAGGGTTCTGAGTGAAGGTGGTGTGGAGAAGAAAGTACAGGTGAGACCCTCATGTGGAATAATCTCTAATGTACAGTTAGTCTCAATTGATGGTGACATAACAATATATGTTATTCTACAGTTTATTGTTAATACAACCCCAAGCTAAAAATCTCTCCTCTATCTCAGTTTTGCTTTGCAATATGCCTTGCCCTGAAATATGGTTAATAGATTTGTATTCATTATAATCTGTATTAATAATATGTGGGGGTTTTTTTTTATTCTTTTTTTTAGACGACTTCTCCAGGGGAGCCAAAGTTAAATCATCTGGAGTCACCAAACACCAGGTAATATTGAAGCATTAATCTAATAATAAGCTTTAAACTGGTTATAGCTCATAAAAATCAAGGAACAATTCCTTTGCAATAGTAGAGGGTGGCTCGGTGGGTAGCACTGTCGCCTCACAGCAAGAAGGTCCTGGGTTTGATCCCCAGGTGGGGCGGTCCGGGTCCTTTCTGTGTGGAGTTTGCATGTTCTCCTCTTGTCTGTGTGGGTTTCCTTTCCACAGTCTAAAGATGACTAAATTGTCCATGACTGTGTTCGATATTACCTTGTGACCTGATGAATCTTGTGTAACGAGTAGCTACCGTTCCTGTCATGGATGTAACCAGTGTAAAACATGACGTTAAAATCCTAATAAACAAACAAACTTTACAGTAATAGCTGTTTTTCTTACTATAGATATATATAACATATTAATAGATATATAACATGTCATTTTGATTCAGGCCGGAGTCACAAGCTGAAGCTGTTGCTCAAGAAGAGAATCTTCACCCCCGCGAGCCAAATGCTGGTAGGTTTGTGGTTCAGTAACACATTGTTTAGCAATTTACTGGTATAATGTCCATCAGTTGTCCTTCAGTAGTATAAACCACTTTGATCCTTCAGTTTAGCGATTATACTTGGAAGTTAAAACAAACATTAGTCTGTCTTTCCCCGGATGCCTTGCTGTAGTATCTTCTCTGATGACTCTCTATCACGGATAACAAGGCTGATCTAAAGCACGTACAATATTTAATCTAATGTCCAGAGTTTAGAGTACGTCTTTAACTGTTGTATGACTTTATTAATACCATACAATAATTCATTAGGATTTTACTCAGAGCTGCGGGACCCATTATTGACTGAATTTTGACTGATGTGCAGCAGCAGTGATAACAGGAAGAGCATGGATCTGCTATAATAATCCAAATTTGATGCAGTTTACTTGCACAGTTGCACATTGCACACTCAAATACTGCATAATCTTCTGCACCTTACTATGACTGCTGCTACGTGGCTTTTTTACTACCTTAATGTATTTCTATTTTTATTCTTTTGTATATAAAAAGTTTTTTATAGTTTCTTCTGTGCACATGACAATAAAACTCTTGAATCTGCTTGAATTGAGTTTCTATTGTAAACAGACAAATAGCTTTATCAGTTGCTGTTAGAATAAGCTTTCAGGTCTCACTGCCAGTGCTGATGTATCCTAATATTTAGCTCATAATAGACTGTTTTTCCTTTTTTCTGTCATAGATGCAGCTCCTAGAGGACACAGCGGTACTCAGGTGTCTTTGCCACCCACTGTAGGAACGAGGCGTCGGCGAGACGGAAAGAGGCGTTCTGAACGCAGACGGAGCTCGCTGTTCGACCCGGCCCCCGTGGACGCCTGTGTGGCAGAGGAGACGGAACCCCAAAACTCTGACACGCCCGCGTTTCCTGAGCGGGGAACTGAACTCGCCAAACATGAAGTAAAAAATTCCGCAGATCAGAGAGATTCCGCTGATCATTCCAAGCCTGCGCCGGATGCCGAGATTTCGGATAATGCAGCCACGAAGCATTCGACTCCTGAGCCGCCGCAGCGCACCGTCTCCAGGCAGAACAAGAGAAAAGCCGCCCAGCCTGCTGCATCAGCCAAGCCGGAGAGAGTCCGCAAAGCCGAGCGCCCGCCACTGAAGAAACCCTGGGAGGTAAAAAGACAACAATTGCTAAATGTTTATTTAGGGTTGATCTAAACGTGTTAATAAGCTCACAAGACTTCTCCTGTCCTCTTTCCAAAAGAAACCTCGGTCCCGCTCTAAAAGCCGGGCGGCGGCTGCTGCGGCCGCTCCCTCCGAGCGCCTCAACTCCTCACTCGGTGGCAACGACACGTTTGACTTTGACTGTGAAGAAGCCGTCCACGTCACGCCTTTCCGCGCCGGGAACAAAGCCCCCGAGTCCTCGTCCACGCCACCTCCCATCGCTCTGCCCTCTCCTGTCGCTCTGCCCTCTCCTGCCACCGATGAGTTGAAATCCAGCTCCTCTGAAGCAGAGCAAGAAGAGGACGACAGCCCGTACGTCCCAGAGAGGAAGGTCAGACGGGCTCGTAGCCCTCCAGCACGGCGGGTCCGCTCCAAGAGGAGGTCCGCTCAGAGAAAAGGGAAGGAAAACGCAGCACCAAGGAAGACCCGAACTGTTCCAGAGGTTACAGGTGTGCTTGCGGCATTTACTTTCTTTCTTTCTTCCTTCCTTCCTTCCTTTCCTTCCTTCCTTCCTTCCTTCCTTCCTTCCTTCCTTCTTTATCCTTCCTTCCTTTCCTTCCTTCCTTCTTTATCCTTCCTTCCTTCTTTATCCTTCCTTCCTTCCTTTCCTTCCTTCCTTCCTTCCTTCCTTATCCTTCCTTCCTTTCCTTCCTTCTTTATCCTTCTTTATCCTTCCTTTCCTTCCTTCTTTCCTTCCTTCCTTCCTTCCTTCTTTATCCTTCCTTCCTTCCTTCCTTCCTTCCTTCCTTCCTTCCTTCTTTATCCTTCCTTCCTTCCTTCCTTCCTTCCTTCCTTCTTTATCCTTCTTTATCCTTCCTTCCTTTCCTTCCTTCCTTCCTTCCTTCCTTCCTTCTTTATCCTTCCTTTCCTTCCTTCCTTCCTTCCTTCCTTCCTTCCTTTCCTTCCTTCCTTCCTTCCTTCCTTCCTTTCCTTCCTTCTTTATCCTTCCTTCCTTTCCTTCCTTCTTTATCCTTCCTTCCTTCCTTCCTTCCTTCCTTCCTTCCTTCCTTCCTTCCTTCCTTCCTTCCTTCCTTCCTTCCTTCCTTCCTTCCTTCCTTCCTTCTTTATCCTTCCTTTCCTTCCTTCCTTCCTTCCTTCCTTCCTTTCCTTCCTTCCTTCCTTCCTTTCCTTCCTTCTTTATCCTTCCTTTCCTTCCTTCTTTATCCTTCCTTCCTTTCCTTCCTTCCTTCCTTCCTTCCTTCCTTCCTTCCTTCCTTCCTTCCTTCCTTCCTTCCTTCCTTCCTTCCTTCTTTATCCTTCCTTCCTTTCCTTCCTTCCTTCCTTCCTTCCTTCTTTATCCTTCCTTCCTTTCCTTCCTTCTTTATCCTTCCTTCCTTTCCTTCCTTCTTTCCTTCCTTCCTTCTTTATCCTTCCTTCCTTTCCTTCCTTTCCTTCCTTCCTTCCTTCCTTCCTTCTTTATCCTTCCTTCCTTTCCTTCCTTCTTTCCTTCCTTCCTTCCTTCCTTCTTTATCCTTCCTTCCTTCCTTCCTTCTTTATCCTTCCTTCCTTCCTTCCTTCTTTATCCTTCCTTCCTTCCTTCCTTCTTTATCCTTCCTTCCTTCCTTCCTTCTTTATCCTTCCTTCCTTCCTTCCTTCCTTCCTTCTTTTCTTTCCTTCCTTCCTTCCTTCCTTCCTTCCTTCCTTCTTTTCTTTCTTTCCTTCCTTCCTTCCTTCCTTCCTTCTTTTCTTTCTTTCCTTCCTTCCTTCCTTCCTTCCTTCCTTCTTTTCTTTCTTTCCTTCCTTCCTTCCTTCCTTCCTTCCTTCCTTCCTTCCTTCTTTCCTTCCTTCCTTCCTTCTTTCCTTCCTTCCTTCCTTCCTTCTTTATCCTTCCTTCCTTCCTTCCTTCTTTATCCTTCCTTCCTTTCCTTCCTTCCTTCCTTCCTTCTTTATCCTTCCTTCCTTTCCTTCCTTCCTTCCTTCTTTATCCTTCCTTCCTTCCTTCCTTCCTTCTTTATCCTTCCTTCTTTCCTTCCTTCCTTCCTTCTTTCCTTCCTTCCTTCCTTCCTTCCTTCTTTATACACACGCCGAGACAGATACTTCCTTTTTTCCAAATGTTTTTCTTCCTTCCTTCAAAACTTCCTTCCTTCCAAACTTCCTTCTTTCCGAATATATTTTTCCTTCCTTCCTTCCTTCTTTATCCTTCCTTCCTTTCCTTCCTTCCTTCCTTCTTATCCTTCCTTCCTTTCCTTCTTTATCCTTTCCTTCCTTTCAACTTCCTTCCTTCCTTCCTTTCCTTCCTTCTTTTCTTTCTTTCCTTCCTTCCTTCCTTCCTTCCTTTCCTTCCTTCTTTTCTTTCTTTCTTTCTTTCTTTCTTTCTTTCTTTCTTTCTTTCTTTCTTTCTTTCTTTCTTTCTTTCTTTCTTCATTTCTCATGCTGTTAGATTAAATCTGATTATGACTATTCCTAGTGGGCACATGGTGTTAAATTGTTGATTGTTTTGTTAATTCTTGTAGTAATTATTGTTACTACAGTCTTTTTTTTTTTCTAGTCACATAGTGACATTTGCCAAATGATTGCTTACAGCATTAAGTCACATGATTTTTACGATTTGAATCTTTGGCGCAGCGATAAAACCCGCTAGCCCACCGTTACTAAGGCCTCGATTTTAAATCTCAGCTCTGCTATCAGCCTGTCTGGCACCTACAGACACACAGTGGCTAGAACAGGGTTTCCCGAAGCATGTGCAAGTGCGGCCTCTGCTGTCCAGTTGGGGTGGCTGATCATGGATGGCAGCGCTCGTCTCTCCTTCAGAGGGGGCTCATGACGGCCCGGTCCCCCTCAATCCCCTTCAAATCCACTTTAGTTGAATCATGGTTCAAAAAGGGATGGGGCTGTTTGTAAGTAGGAGACTTGTGCCCATTAATCAATTAGCCCTTGTGGTGACTTTGACCTGCAGTTTTTGGTTTAGCTGTGGCATGGAGTAAAACCTTACTGATACTGGTTTAGGCTTTGTAATATACATGCTTCAGGCTTTTCTTGTCTTTTACAGAAAACAGCAAAAGAGCCTCGGAGATCGTACACCCCGCTGATGCCGAACTGCATCTCCCTCAGTCCCCTGTGCAAGACCTGCAGCTTCCAGAGTCTCCAATATGCCTGTCAGCTGAAGTTTGCAACCAGTCAACTCCATTCCAAGAGAACTGTGAAGGTACCCATAATTATCAGTGCATCATGTGTTCATAAATATAAATAAATGTGTGTACGTGTTGCCGCTTTAACAGAGATGTTTTTTCCTCAGCTGGTGCATCTGGAATGGAGACGGAATCTCCGCCGGCCGTCAGTCCTGTTACAAACGCTGAGCTCATCATGATGAGCAGTCCTTTGTTCAAACTGACGTCATCGGAACAGGAGAATGACATGCCGATGGTGATGGACAATGCTAGAGGAAGAAAAGGTGTGGGGGTTTTTTTAATAATAAGCAACATTAGACTCGACTCCTGTGCCAATCTGAGGAACCAAACTAATTCTGACAACTTATTTAATTGAGAAATTTTCTTTTATGCCAAAATATGACTTCCAGTAGCTATAGAGATAACTGTCTGGTATCAGACATAAAGCTGGAGCACCAGTTCTAGTCTCAGAGGTGTGACCTGGTCCACATAGTGTTTCTCCTTACTGGGGATGTAACGATTCACCACAATACAGTTAATAACCGATTCAAAAATTCCACGATTCAAATGGATTCGACATGTAAAATGAATCGATATTCACTTTAAACAGCAGAGGGCGCTGGCGCTATACTCCTCGCCTTGTTGGCGTCACTGGTGCTATACGTCTGGTTGCCAAATTCGGGGTTTTTCAGCCAAATTGGGCTTAATTCAAAATTGTTTTGCATAGTTTGTACCTACCTCAGAAATAAAACGGCGTTTATTAATTAGATAAATAAACGATAATCACAAATACAGTATTTTATTTGTTATTATTTATTTTCTTTTTTAAGAGAAATACCAGTATCGTGCATCGCATCGTGGGTAGAGTGTATCGTTACATCCCTACTCCTTACTGTTAAAAGCCCCCTTCTTTTAAGATGGGGGGCATCAGTAATGCAGAGTGTTTGTTTCTGAATACATTTTAGACTGGCGTGACTTTAAGCATACTTTTAAAGAGTGCCGTCACTGAGACATGGTTGAGAAATGCTGCTTTACCCCATAGCGCCATGATTCTCAAGTATTTTAGGAAGAAATTGGGATAAATGTATCTATTGTGTGGTGTGTATGAATCCGTATAAAGAATCTGTCACTTATTTCACTTCACCTTGTTTCCAGAGGGTTCCTACCTTTCATGTCACATGATTTCCTTTCTCTCCTGTCCTTCTATTGCTGCGCGTCTTTCACCGACTGTTCTTCACGTTTGCTGCATATCGGTGTGAGAGCGTTACAGTGATTCACCTCTTTCCTCTCACTCGTGCACTGCTTGTGTTTCTGCAGGTGGGCTGGTTGTTCGGTCCTGTCTGGGCTTGGCTTTGAGTGACGTGACAAATCTTTCCCCCGCAGCCTATCAGATGCCCCTGTCCGGCACAGAGTCCACCCCCGGTCTCGCCCGCAGGCGACGCTGCACCAACGCCGTCAACTACAAGGAGCCGTCCATCAGCACGTAGGTTCACTTTCTGTTCTTGGTCCGAAAACCTTTTCATTGATGCACTGATGTGAAATGATTAAAGAAAAAGAAGCAGCATGAGGTAGTGAGGATGCCACTCAGCATCAGGGTCTGATCCTGTGCCCTGTAATGGAGCGGCACCCTGACCTAAATAAAGTGGTGATAAAACATTAAAAAAAAAGAACTGGCTGATCAGGATTACAATTTTATTATCTGATTAATGTGACAGGTGATTTGTTCTTGTACAGTGGTTATATATTTATATTTATTTATTTAATGTGGAGGTTGTATTTGCTTTAATGTTTTATTATTTTGTCTTTATAGGAAGCTGCGTCGTGGAGATAAGTTCACAGACACGAAATTCCTGCGCTCACCGATTTTCAAGCAGAAGTCTCGTCGCTCCTCCATCAAATCGATGGAGAAGTACAACGAGTCCTTTGTGGGATGTCGCTGAATATTTTTATGTTAGTGTTTGAATTTTGTGTTTGAAGTATAGTTCAGAAACCATAAAATTAATTTTAATATTGTAAATAATTGATTGTATTGTTTATTTTAAAGGCTAACCATGTGTAATAAAGCTTCTTGTTTTTAAATCTTGTCCTTCATTCAGTCTGTTTTACATGAGTGAAAAATACCAGAGCTTTCTGTGTAACTCGTTACCATGTGTGTATCCATGAAAAAAAATGACTAAAGAAAAAACAGCAGCAGTAGGTAGTGAAAATGCCCCTCAGCATCAGGGTCTGATCTTGTGCCCTGTAAGAGACATTGGTATCTTAGTGGGGTCGAGCTTTGGTTATCAGAGTTCAAATCCCAGCTTTTCCATGCTGCCACTGTTGGGCCCTTGAGCAAGGCCCTAAATGTCTCCGCTCCAGGGGCGCGCTGTACATTGGCTGAACCTGCGCTCTGACCCCAGCTTCCAAACGAGCTGGGATATGCGGTATTGTACATGTGTATCCGTATATATGACCAATAAAGGCTTTCTTAAAGAACTTCAGCATAAACAAAGAGGTTCTGAGATTTCAGGAAATCATCCCTGCTGTTAAAAATAGTGTTTTCCTTAAATACCAAGAATTATATTGTATTGAAAATGTTTCACTACATGAAAATGTCAGTAAGAAATGCTTTATTTCGGCATTTCATAGTTATAATAACTGAAGCATTTCAAAGGACTACAGCAGACTAGACTACTTGCTATACACATCACCATTATAAATGTACTGTACACTGTAAACCCCTGCAGAAAAGCTGTTTTGAGTTTCAGATTCCCTGTGAGTTTTTATGCAATTGTTGGTTAAACCTCTGACCTTTAGTCCCTTCAGTCATACTAAGAAATGCCATTAGACTTAAGATGTGTCCCACTGTTTTACAATTCCCTAAAAAGTGGGCTCGTCCGGGATTTGAACCCGGGACCTCTCGCACCCTAAGCGAGAATCATACCCCTAGACCAACGAGCCTTGCTTGGAAGTTGGAACTGCCACGTCTCCCACAGTCTAAACATGTGAAGCTCGGTTTTATAGCTGCGTTTTCATCTCTGACCACTAGATGGTGAAAAGTAACAGTCGGTGCATCAACTATATTTAAAAAATAAACAATTATTTGACTCTTTTTATAATATATAACCAAGATAAACGTAAAATCACTGGATTTTTTTAGTCTCCTAGACGGTGGATACAATAAAAACGATTTGTTTGCACTATAACATCTTGATTGTACTTTAATAATTTACATTTTCAGCATTTAGTAGACGCTTTAATCCAAAACAACTTACAATTGTGACCATATACAGTACATTGCAATCATGTGATTGTTAAGGGCCTTGCTCAAGAATGGTAAACTGTCAGATGTGGGGCTTGAACCAGCAACCTTCTGTATTTTAATGCCTTAGTTACCACTGACCTTAAAGGCTTAAATGTGTTATTATACTGTACTGTGTGTTGTTTATTGATTATTTGATTTACTGTTGATTGTTTTTCCTTTTTGTCATGGAAAAACTGAACTCAGGTCCAGAGAATTCAGCTCAGACAAATGTTTGTACTGATTTGCAGCAAAAGTTCAGCCACTTATCTGTGCCTTTGGTAGATCTTCCTTTTATACCCAGTCATGATTCCCTCACATGTTACCAATTTACATGCTTATTATTTATTTATTTGGATTTTAACGTCATGTTTTACACTTTGGTTACATTATTGACAGAAGCGGTGGTTACTGGTTACTCAAGATTCATCAGTTTAACGTCAAACACAGTCATCTTTGACCTGTGGGAGGAAACCGGAGCTCCCGGAGGAAACCCACACAGACACGGGGAAAAACATGCAAACTCCACACAGACAGGACCCTCACTGCTCCACCAAGGAATCGAACCCAGGACCTTCTTGCTGTGCTGTGAGCATCCGTGCCACCCTTATAGCCTTTGACCCAAAATTAGTAATAAATAAAAAAAGAATATGAAGGGTGCTTGGAAGGCGTGATGTTCTAATGTGCTTGAGACCTTCTCTGAGATCTCAAGCTCTCGAGTCCAGGCGCCTGTATAGACACGACTGGCTATGTCTAAGGGTCATTAGGTGAGTTAGGGAAGATACAACTTGATAATTGGATATGGGAGAAAAGGGAAATGCATGCTTTTTTGTACATTACGCTTCTCTGATGTTCTGTAATTAAGATTTAATTATGATTAAGAAGGAGACACATGTAGGGATGGAAGGAATAACTGGTGCTGTGCGGATTACTGTTAACACCACTGTTTTTAACACTTTTATTTTGACTGCTTTAAATTAAACTAATAAGAACTTTAGAGCTGTGTGGAAATGCATGAATGCGAATGTTTGGTTCTCCTGAATGCTCCTGAACCACCGCGACAAGGATCAGAACGAAGCGTTCACCGAACAGTCCACGCCTTCGAATGAGCGATTTGTGCGCATGCGTAGTGCTGAGCGGAAGCTCTATCAGGCCGGAGCGGAAGTACTTCTTTCTTTTCTACCACAGTCTGCCACCATGGTGAGTGTCAGAGAATCCGACCGAACTAAATTGTAATAAATAAGCATTAAATTCTCATCTACACTCACACACCGCGTTCTGCTGGAGAACGGACAGTGTAGTGTGTTGTTTTGTGAGGTTTATGGAGGTTAAAGCGGAGTTTGTGTTTAATTCGGCTTGTTTTGTCGGATCTCCAACAACGTGGTGACGGCGGAGCTTCGGTTAGCATTAGCTAGCATTGGTTAGCATTAGCATGTCGGATTATTTAGATCAGATCAGATTTGTAAAGTGTGATGACGAGGTTTTAAAGCAGTTTTATACCACATTACAATCATAATTAAACTTCAGGATAAAGGTTTTGTTTACGCGATTTGTGTTTTTACCATTACAGAAGCTGACAGCCAGTAGCATAAGTGTAACGGCATTCCGCACAGTCAGTCAGTTACACATACCCAAACTTTATATTGTTCATATGTAGTTAAGCTTTATTGTTATTATAACATTTGGCTTTGTATACTATATTTAGACTTTTACTTTTTTATTTCCAGTCTTTATTAAAGACGAATTAGATCATTATTAAATTCCGGTACCATATTCCATAGCTTTTTTTTTTTTAAACACATTTAATACTTTTATATTTAATAGCTGAAACTGCAGTCGGATTTCTGTGTTTGTTTCAGTTTAAAGCTCTGAAATTCTGATTAGTTTAATTTGAAGCAGTCAAAATACAATAGTGTTTAAAAACAGTGGCGTTAACAGTAATCCGTACAGCACCAGTTATTCCTTCCATCCCCACATGTGTCTCCTGCTTCATCATTATAAAATCTTAATTACAGAACATCAGAGAAGCATAATGTCCAAAAGCCTTGTTATAAATTGTAGATCTTGTTGGAGTGTTATGTTCGTACACATAAAAACTCGATCCTAGTTTGTTGCATCGCCATTCAAGTAAATTAGAAACCAACGTTTGGAAATAAGATTTATAAACATATTAGATGGTATTTATTTTAGTGTGTCTTTTTCTTACTGTTTACTGTGAAATACTTTTGTTTTTCTGGCTTTTGTGAATGGTATTTTGTAGTGTATCCATATTATGTGGATGCTTAACTTTGGGAATTGAACTTTAGTAAACATTTTTTCTACCGGCTGTATTCAAACCAGCAGTTGCTTACAAGTGAATAAATCCATATACCTTATTTGTTTGTCTTTTCCAGGTGTTTAAGCGCTTCGTTGAGATCGGCCGTGTCGCCTACGTTGGGTTTGGTCCTCATGAGGGCAAACTGGTGACAATTGTAGATGTCATTGACCAGAACAGGGTAAGAGCTCCTGTGTGGTTTTGGTTGAAAGCAGATGCACAGATTAGCTGTGATGTCAGAATTTTGTAGTTTTTGTTTACCTGCAAACAGCTTCGCATTGTAAATTACTTGAATTAATCTGATCTGGTGAAACATGATTTTTTTTTTTATATTTGAATGATTACGGCTGCTTAATTTAAGCTTTCAAGTTCATACTTAAAAGATGTGCTAGGATAAATAGTTTACTTATTTAAATCACTGTTTTAAGCTTGATGCACCTTAAATACATATAGTTTTTGTATAGCTGTATTCTAAGTGTCGCCCAGACCTGAACAGTGTATACATTATAAGTAGGACCAAGTCTTAACTTGCACCTTGTTAACTGATTTGCTATGAACTGTTCCATGTTCGGATGTGCAGGCGCTGGTGGACGGTCCATGCACCGGTGTGAAGAGGCAGTCTATGCCATTCAAGTGCATGCAGCTCACAGATTACATCATCAAAGTACCTCATGGGTAAGATATAATTAAGATAAATATAAATACTAAATATAAAAACTCTTTGCTCTCTTATTCAGGGTTCTGTTGTGCTTTTTTGTGAGCTTTCACATCTCTAAAATCTTAACTCTGTCTGTTTAAACCTGACAGTGCCCGTCAGAAGTTCGTGAGGCGCGCCTGGGAGAAGGCCGAGGTCACCAAGAAATGGGAAGCAAGCAGCTGGGCCAAGAAGATCGAAGCCAGGGAAAAGGTAATCCAGTCCATTCATCCTCACATCGGGTCATCAGTGATGAGCTTGTTTATGTTGAATGTAATTTTAAAACGCTCTGTTATTAATCTGAACTTGTGAATCACTTTCAGAGGGCTAAAATGACCGACTTTGACCGCTTCAAGGTCATGAAGGCCAAGAAAATGGTGAGTTCATGTCTTAAAATCAATTACTTCATGTCTTGGGTACTACTGTGCATGTACATGTCATTTACTCAGGCTTTAATTACTTGGGCTTGGTTGTCCAGAGACCAGAATTAGGGCTTTTTATTTTAATATTGGAGAGGTTTTATGTTTTTTACTGCATCTTATTGTATTTAGACTTGGTGGTTCAAAGATTCATACTGAGCTTATGTACAATTAAAGACTAATGCTGATTGATCACATCTACTCTAGTGATCGATCAGCAATTAGTCTAGTTTTTACCTGGACTGAGGTTTATTCATGTTGACTCGAATGGTACGTGTGTATCTAGGGATCTTGTATTATCCATGATGTAGCATAAATAATCTAGCAACTATGTCTCTGCCGAACAGTAATGTAAAATCCTGATGTTTTGAAGTTTTAGCTGAATGTCATGGCTTTAAGAACTCACTTGTTTTGGTTGGTTCTGCAGTAATAAAGGCAAAGTTTAACCTGCTGCTTCTGTTTCCCTTTACAGAGAAACAAGATCATCAAGCACGAGATGAAAAAGCTCCAGAAATCTGCAAATGCTGCAGCAAAAAAGGCCTGAATTATCCTCAATAAATCTGTTTGACTTCAATCTTTGAGTGTTGGTGCTTTATTGCAAGAGATTTTGTGTAATGAGCTTTTCCACCAGCTGATATTAATCAACATCAAACATGGAGTTCGTTGTACAGAAAGTCCCAGCCATTATTTTTAAATACACAAACTGTATAACTATTGTTTTTATTTCTAGTTAGCTTGGAAGCTATGGTCAAGGGTTTTAACTAAATACAATTTATCTATGTAGGGTTAAAGGCCTTACTCAGGAGTCCAACAGTGGTGCTTAAACTGGCAACCTTAAGATTATTACTCCAGTACCATAACCACTGAAATACCACTGATATTTCTTACATCACAACAATCCGAGTTTATTATTTGGTAGAGTTTCATGTACAAATAAATCAGCATTGCTTTTTGTGCATCAGTTGAATATAAAAGTACAATAAAGCTGCACCTCTGTGTGCAATCCAATTTCAAATAGTGTGTCTAGGTCTGAACTTTCTATCGAAACTGGTTGTGTATCATTTTATTATTGTGTTGGGTCCCCCCTGACCCCACTCCTTAATTGTGAGTTATTATAAAGATGTGACTTGTGATCGTCAGTCAGACACATGTAGCTCATGTCATATCGTATGTTGTCTTGCTGCATGTAGCTTGAATAAGCTTATCAAACATCGTCCGTCTCCCTGAAGTCTGGGGAGTAAAACAATACAAAATTACCCAACAAGTGTTTATGGAAATCAGCTCTATAAAAATAAAACAAATCAGATGCCAAACCAAGTGGGTTATACTGCTGCATCACGCTCCTGTGGGACCAGTGTGCAGTAATTTCCTAACTGAAATGAAGGTAAAAGGTCCATCGTTGCACTCGGCTGTTTTTCTCTAACTGGTTTGATTCAGTTATCAGAACAGCTTTACAAGAGCAACATGAACAGAGATCTGAAAGATTTAACAGAGTACAAACAGAGGTAAGAACGTTCTTTATATAAATATGTTCTGGCTTAGAGAATTGTTGTCTGTCAAGTTAGATCTATCCACACAAGTAACGTGCTTATCCCAGGTAAATTGAAGTATGTTTGGTATTTTCATGTAGAATTTAATCAAATACATTTCTTTAAGTTATTCTTTACAAACAAGACAAATAAATTATTTCATCTCTTACAATATTACAGTTCACTTATTCTTATGTTGTTTCTTTTTTAATCCTTATACAAAAACAGTCCTCAACAGTCATGGTCAAATATATTGTTCTTGTTTTGTGAGGACTATTTATTAATCATATAATGAGCTACACCTACATACTGTATTGATGCACTTTGTGGGTATACAAATACTGCCTGTAGCCTACATGTTGCCCTGTATGCTTTGTCACCCCTTCAACCTATCCATTAACAAAAAGTAACCCTGTAATGTAAAACATAGGGCAGGAGATGGGTGACAAAATGTACACAGTGACAGGTGGGCTACAGGCCGTAACTATTTACCCAAAAAGTAAATCTATTTGTAGGTGTAGCTCTAAAATGACCAATCACAACACAATTTTATGTATTGTTGGATTTTCAGGGTTTATTTTCTGTGCTCCTCAGAATAGCCACAACAGACCTGTAAGCTGTATTTAAGGATGTCTTTCAATCACTGTCATGATATAATGTGCAAGCATGTGTAAACTTTCTACTGTACTTCACTGTAACATAGTTTTATTAAGTACTTTGATATCATGAGTAAATAAGAAGGCATTAGAAGAAGTGTCCAGTCACTGTGTACGTAACTCTCTCTACCCCAGATCCTCATGGTACTCCAGTTTGTTACCATCTTGGAGCCCAAGCTCACTCGTTCACCTTAAAAATGCAGAGGACAGAATTCTTGACCGTAAGTCTGTCTACATAAACATACGTCTGTATATCCTGAAGGTTAGGAGCTTTTGGATTATTTACCAGCTACCCTGTAGAGTGGCATCAAGCTTTTTCAATGAGCTTCCACTGGAAATCACTATTAGTCCACATTTGATATCCACTAACAGTTGTTTAGCTTCTGATTCCTGAGGCTATAATATACCCTTAATGTTATTCTCAGCCATCAAGCTCAAGTACTCCAGAGGCCACGTCCCAATATCAGACGGGAACTACATCTGGACCCTCAGCTTCAATGCCCATAAATCCTGCCAGGCCTCAGCTGACAGGCACTCTTTAGTCCCTCTGGTGCTGCTGCACGGTTTTGGGTGCGGAGTGGGACTGTGGGTGAAAAACCTGACCGCCCTGGCGGAGTGTGGGAGACCGGTGCACGCCGTGGACCTGCTGGGTTTTGGGCGCAGCAGCCGAAAGTCAATAAGCACCGACGCCCATGAGGCAGAGGAGAAGTTTATCCGATTCCTGGAGGAATGGAGGGAGGCGATGGGTATAGAGCTCATGATTCTGTTGGGTCATGATCTGGGAGGGTACATCTCCACGGCTTACGCTCTCAAATACCCACACAGGTAAGCAAGTGTGTAACACAGGGATTAGCACCCTCTTCTCCAAGGATCGATTTGAACAGGTGCAGTGACCGACGTGTTCATCACAAATTAATGTGTCTCAGACACAACAGTATTTATACATTTTAATTTTTTACTAAATGATTTAGGGTGAAATGTCTGGTGCTGGTGGAACCGTGGGGTTTCCCAGAAAGACCAGAGATGCTGGAGTCGCACTGCTGGGTCCCATTCTGGATCAAGGTTCTGGGTAGAGCCATGAATACATTCAACCCTCTCGCTCTGCTCAGGGTGATCGGCCCACTGGGTAGAGAGACACACACACACACACACACCCACACACACAAGCTGATATACACTGATCAGCCATAACATTAAAACCACCTCCTTGTTTCTACACTCACTGTCCATTTTATCAGCTCCGCTTACCACATAGAAGCACTTTGTAGTTCTACAATTACTGACTGTAGTCCAGCAGTGTCTCTACATACCCTTTTAGCCTGCTTTCACCCTGTTCTTCAATGGTCAGGACTCCCACAGGACCACCACAGAGCAGGTATTATTTAGGCGGTGGATCAGACACAGCAGCGCTGCTGGAGTTTTTAAACACCTCACTGTCACTGCTGGACTGGGAATAGTCCACCAACCAAAAATATCCAGCCAACAGCGCCCCGTGACCACTGATGAAGGTCTAGAAGATGACCGACTCAAACAGCAGCAATAGATGAGCGATCGTCTCTGACTTTACATCTACAAGGTGGACCGACTAGGTAGGAGTGTCTCATAGAGTGGACAGTGAGTGGACACGGTGTTTAAAAACTCCTGCAGCGCTGCTGTGTCTGATCCACTCATACCAGCACAACACACACTAACACACCACCACCATGTCAGTGTCACTGCAGTGCTGAGAATGATCCACCACCTAAATAATACCTGCTCTGTGGTGGTCCTGACCACTGAAGAACAGGGTAAAAGCAGGCTAAAAGGGTATGTAGAGAAACAGATGGACTACAGTCAGTAATTGTAGATCTACAAAGTGCTTCTATATGGTAAGTGGAGCTGAAACAAGGAGGTGGTTCTAATGCTATGGCTGATCAGTGTATATAGGTTTATTCTAAATGCACGAGATGATGAGACCCAAACCAGTTTTCTTTCTCATTCACCTTATTTTTCAGGTCCGTTGTTGTTGCAGATTCTCAGATCTGACTTCAAGCAGAAATACTTCACAGTTTTCGATGACGACACCGTGCCCAAATACCTGTACCATCTTAATGTTCAGATACCCAGGTTAATACCCACATGTATTCATCTTTATTTATGACAAATACAGTTCTAAGTAAGGATGTGTTCTTACTGCAGAAAATATGTGATGTGATGTGCATTGGTAGTTACTAACAGGAGTATAAATCCAATTTTATTTTATTTTATCAATTATATTACATACTTCTTTCAACATTTTGGCAACAGTTTGAGGAATTGTGTACAAAATAAGATCCATAAAGACATGATTTGATTGGGTTTGCTGTGAAGGAACTCAAGCAGCCTGTCCCAAGTCCTGACCAGGTCTGTTTGACCTACATCAATGCTCTTTAAAAAACTTATAAAAGCTCTTTTGATTGAATTCCCACAGATACACTTACATTTTGTGAAAAGACTTGAAGGCTTTAACAGTAAAGGCTGTTAAAGACGTATAGAAGAGTGTGCCGCTCAATAATAATGCGGTATGGTATTAAAATGGGATGTGCAACAAGCACATGGTAAGGTGTCCACATACTTTTGCCCGTATAGTGTATAGTGATAAAACTACATATGAAAATTAGTTAGTACTTAAATGCTGGTGATCTAGAGCCTACGTGTTCATAAGTAAGGTGCCAATAATAAAAAAAAAACCCTAATGTGCTTGTCCCGGGTTCTATACGATGAGATGTCTAAAGCCAGGAAACCAACATTACCTAAGAAACAAGTCAAATGCCAAAAACACAGCCTGTGGGAGGGTCAAGTAAAGTGCAGTAAAGTGCAGGCTTAGTAGGTATATTACTAGAATGCCACAAAAATGACCCAAGCTTTTGTTTTCTACTTTATTTGCAGTGGTGAGACGGCATTTAAGAGCATGACAATCTCGTATGGCTGGGCCCAGCGACCCATGATGCACCGCATTGGGATGATTAGTTCGGCGATCCCCATCTCCATCATTTGTGGTTCCCGCTCCTGTATCGACGGCCACTCGGGACAAGCCATTCAAGAAATGCGTCCCAATTCGCACACGAACGTTATCGTAAGTGAAGAGACTTGAACTCTTTAAACTTAAAGCTTTATTTAATACTACAGTATAATGACGATTTCATAAAAACAAAGACAGTAATGAATGTATTGTAAGTACTAACAATATACTCACGCTCACCTCGCTACAGGTCATCAGAGGGGCCGGCCACTACGTGTTTGCAGACCAAGCAGACGACTTTAACCAGGCCGTGCTGAAGATCTGCAGGGACGCTGATAACAACAAGGATGCCAGAGTGTGCAAGAGAGAAAACCGGAACACAAAAAGAGAAGGGATAGAGGAGAACGAGTGAAGAAAGGCAGAAACAAATGTATATCAACCTAAGATCATTGTTTACTATGTTTACAGCATTTAGCAGACATGCTTATCCTAAAGCATAAACATATTCATACTCAGTAATTGCTGGTTAACGTGTTTTCAAATACAATATATGGCCAAAAGTATGAGGACATCCCTCCTAATAAATGATATCAGGACTGTCAAACACAACTATTGCTATCAAGTGTATAAATCCAATTACATTCAATGATCTTATATACCGCTTTCAATATTTTGCCGACAGCTTGAGGAATTGTGTACAAAATGAGCTCCACAAAGCCCTGATTTGATTGGGTTTGCTGTGGAAGGAATCCATTAGCCTGCACAAAGATTACCCTGACCGTAAGATTACTGGACACCTTAGCCATAAATTAAAATGAGGATTTGATGCAAGTGTGATTCCTTCCCAATAGCAAGCGTAATAATAATAATAATAATACAATTTTATTTGAAAAGCGCCTTTCATGACACCCAAGGACACTGTACAATAAAAATAAAGAAAATCTAAGCAAAATTATGAATAAAATACACATTTACAAACATGGAAAACACCAAACATGTGGAACAGCTCTGGGTCACCCAAAAGCCAGCTGGAAAAGATGAGTTTTAAGATGGGTTTTGAACACAGCTGCAGATAAGCAGGCACGTAGCTCAAGAGGGAGACTATTCCACAACTTGGGGCCTGCGACACTAAAAGCCCTGTTACCAAAAGTACGTAATTTAGAGGGGGGAACTTTTAACAGATGCAAGGTGGACGAGCGAAGAGACCGAGCTGGAGAATATGATGTTAGCAGACTTCCAAGGTATGAAGGTGCGAGGCCGTGTACAGATCTAAAAACCAGCACCAACAGTTTATATTGTATTCTGTATTCGTAACAGCAAAATAAGTGAAATTTACACATACATGCAGCAAGAGGGGAACGTAAACAGAAGGAGTGTTAAGAGTACGGCCTGAATTCATCCTGTCCTGCTTTTTTACTGCCCAGCTTTTACATCCATAAAGAAGCACAGAGACGACCTGGACGGTTCCGATCTTTTATCTTTTTAATTTGAGAAGGTATTAAGTTTAATATGCAAACACACATTAGAATGAGGCAGCGATTAGTGTTAGGACTGTAAAAGTCCTTTAAAAAACCTGTAAAACTATTATGGGCTGTAGTATTGTATCAAATCTGTTAAAGATTTTATTAGGTTTCATTTCCTAGTGCTTTCTGTTTAAGTGCTCTGTGTTTTGTTGATATTTCTGTGTGTGTGTGTGTGCTCACTTGCTGCTTTTCTTTAAGAATGAGGTAAAAGAGCAACATTTATGAGAACAACAAATGTCGAGTTACTGTTACAAAGTTCACCTGCACCCCTGAGAGAGGATTTTTGTGCCGCCAGTAAGTTATCTCTAAAATTGCACGTATTTCCTCGGCTGCTCCCGGTTAGGGGTCGTCGGCGGATCGTGATCCGCATTATTGATTTAGCAGTTTTTACGCCGGATGCCCTCCCTGACACGACCCTCCCTATTTACCCGGGGGCTTGGGACCGGCACTACAACGCACTGGTTTATGCATCCTAGCGGCCGGGTACCTATAGGACTCCGATTAGCCTGGCTGCATGTTTTTGGACTGTGGGAGGACACCGGAGCACCCGGAAGGAAACCCACGCGGACACGGGGAGAACATGCAAACTCCGCACAGAAAGGACCCGGACCGCCCCGCCTGGGGATCGAACCCAGGACCTTCTTGCTGTGAGGCGACAGTGCTACCCACTTAGCCACCGTGCCGCCCCTAAAATTGCACGTTATTAATGTAGTAAAAATAAGGAATACCCGTCCAAGGCGTGGCCCTGACCAGGATAAAGCGGTTGATAAAAATAAAAATGCATTCATGCTAAAAAATAAACACATAAGATGAAAAACACGCTTCGTCATTGATGCATATTATGCTTTACACATGATACTGAGATTTTATCAAGGTATTAAATTTGCGTGTTTATTTTTTTAAACATTTATAACAACATTTGAAAATAAAACAAACTGAAACTACAGTTTTTTGAAAATAAGAAGTTGGACACACACACACACACACACGAGAATGTCCCACCTACAACGCTTTCTCAAAACCTTCTTGGGTCATTTGTTTAATCCCAGTCAACAATAAAACAAACAGCTAAACAACAAACGAAATACAAACGGCATCAACGTCACTGATGCAAAACAAATTTTCAGTATGAAATCTTGGCCCACGGTTTTCGTTCAGGTCTGAAAGATGAACTTAACAAAACGGAGCTTTAAGGTTCACAAGTCAGACAAAGAAATATAAAATCAGAGCTTAGAAAAGCACATCTCTGAATCGAAAAAGACAAATCACTCAAGTTTCACTTTCCTTAATCAGTCGGTCTAGAAGAGAAGCTCTGTTATCTGAGCTGTAGTGGCAGGGATTTACAGGGATAAATATTGTTTTAAGCATCATTTTTGTTGAAATAGAGCCTGTGACGTTAAGGCCACATCTCCTGGGCCCAGCTGCGGTTATGCGAGAGCCACTTAGCTGCTGAGCCTCGGTCCAGATGAAAGAGCTGCTCCTGCTCCTGACTGACGGCCGTGTAGCGGATGCTCAGCTTGGGGTTCGGGATCAGCGCTGCGGACAGCAGACGACATCCGGCCGCCAGATACGCGCTCTCCATCGATCCCTCACTGCAGGAGCCACTATAAAGCACAGACGGTGAATAATAACCCTCGTAATTGCTTCTACGTTTGTAGACGAGCACTGAAATAGTTTAATAAACCTCAAGCTAGTTATGAGATTCAGCAAACTGACCTGATTTAAGAAAACTTTGCATGTTACACTTAATTATTTCAGTGTTTGTTCATTTTTTTAGCCTCGTAGGGTCAGATCGTCACTCTGAGAGTCTGTCAGTTGATTTTGGCATAATGATAAATGAGAACAAAGACTTAATAGTGAGGAAACCAAACCAGCATGAATTATTATTATTATAATTATTATTATCTACAGATCCTGAAGGTAAAGCTTAAAGCTTTAATAGCACCTAAGCAACCGTGGTCCAATTTTCCTACTTCTGTTTTAATACTATGTTTAATTACTGCACTTCAAATGGTTAAACAACATCTAGCCCAGATGCTGCCGTTTAGGATGCAGCCAATACAGTAAAATATGCATTAAACGCTGTATTAAAACTCTGAGAACTGGAAAATATTTCCAGACGTGGCTGGTCTATCGACTTTCCCTCAACAGCTTCCGCTACTGAGTGAAAAGACTGCATCAAAACAGCCCAGGCATTGAAAAGTGCACTTGTCAGACCCCTGAATACAGGAACAGCTGAAAAAGAATACACATAAATGCAAATTTTACACATAATGTGTTGTTGTTTTAAATAATAATCAAATCCCACACACCCTCTTGCTGTACGAACATGCATGTGCCACCATGCAAACGTATAATCAACCTTAAACCCGATGTAAACAACAGTGCAAAAGCAAGCACACCTACCGTTTCAGGGTGATGAGCAGAGGCTGGGAAACATCAGTGGGGTTTTGAAGGATGGAACCAACTCGGGTAATAAACATCTCAAATGCCAGAGTCATCTCGATCTCAGAGAGACTACAGGGCAGGTCCAACGAGTCCTTTTCTAATACTACGGCCGAGTAATATCCTGCAGAATGAGCACCTGGCAGGTGGAAAATGCTCATTAAGCATTAATATGTTGGTTTAAACTTCCATGACACTTAAAAGGGATCAATTTTGACAACAACAACAAAAAATAACTAAAGTTTTCCAATAGCAAAACAATCAGAACTGGATTCCATTTAAACGTTCACCTTCAGTTGTTATAATTCATTTGAACAGCTCCAATTCAAAGAGAGTAAATGACTATTGTACAAACCACACTGAAAATAATCTAAATTGTTCTAAATTCAGTAAAATAACTGGTCTCTATGAACCATAACTGAGTGGACTCACATTTGAAGAGCGTCCTGGCGCGGCTCCACGCGTTCTGCTTCCCCAGCTTGTGGATCAGGTGGTGAAGCTCCGTCGTGTCCACATGGATTTTCTGAATCAGCATAAATTCTAGGGTGTCCGCTGCAACCGGCAGCACCTGATTCGTCACACACCTTTGCAGGTGCGCGTTAAACACACTGCTGTACTCGCCTGGCTGAACACCATCTGACCGGGGATACACACAGCATGATCTTTAAGTTAACATGCAGACACATCACGGGGTTCACAGAGGTACTACAGGGGGTTGAGAGTGTTATAAAACAATAACGTAAAGAGAGGATGTATCGATGAATGTGATGTAGGCTACTGGTGTTCCTAATAATGTGGTCTATCAGTGTAGGTGTATGTTAAACTGAAAAAAGAAAGTACATTTGCTTTAAAGTTCAGATATTAAAATAACCGAGGCTCGCTAAAGAGGGCTGCTCAAGCAGAAAAAAAAACCAGAACAATCTAAGATAAGTAGAAAAAAACCCAATAATAATTACTGTATTTAAAAAAGACGAAGGACTGGATCACAAGACTCACCGACCGGCTGGCTGAGACCCGGCAGGTTGGTCAGAACCTCCAGCGTGTCTCTGTGTGATGTTTTACCAGCGAGCTGAATGAGAACTGTCCTGCGATTATGCACGTCTCCCTCGTCGCACGGCCACGCGCTTGAGGTCACGAACCAATCGTTATCTACAAATTCGGTGGCACAAAAAAACCCAAAATACAAAGACTGCTTCATCCTAAATGTATTTGGCAAAATCTGTACCCCTATTAATGACAGGGTGAACCAATGGAACAGCAAGATTTACACCACTGTAAGCTGTAATGATTCACTGATCTTTCATTGACGTACACTTTATGGACAAAAGTTTTGGGACACGTCTTAAACCACAGGTGTATAAAATCAAGCACCTAGCCCTGCAGTCTGCCTCTATAAACATTTGTGGATATTTTATTTATTGATTAGGATTTAAACGTCAAGTTTTACACACTTCGGTTACATTAATTTTAGGACAGGTAGTTACTTGGTTACACAAGATTCATCAGTTTAAGTTAATGTCAAACAGCCATGGGAAATGGGAAATTTTGCAGGTCTTTGGACTGTAGGCGGAAACTGGAGCTCCCGGAGGAAACATGCAAACTCCACACAGAGAGGCGACAGTGCTACCCACCAGCAGTAGTACCGATAACAAATTCACACAGATTGAACCCTTAACAGCCTTTAAACACAAATAAATGAGGGAAAACCC
Source organism: Trichomycterus rosablanca (assembly GCF_030014385.1). NCBI lineage: Eukaryota > Metazoa > Chordata > Actinopteri > Siluriformes > Trichomycteridae > Trichomycterus > Trichomycterus rosablanca. Next base: position 20,337,999 of record NC_086009.1, read on the forward strand.
ATGAGTTGCCAATCTCAATGTATATTTAAAAACCTGTTCCACACTGTACGAAAGTAACACAGGTCTGTGTTCTGCAAATCATTTTGTTTCACACAGCTAAGATGATCAACCAGCTCATTTAGCCCTAGAGGCTCCCGACTCTTCGGGTTCAGCTACCATCAGCTGAGAAGTCCTGAACGCTGGTCGTTACCTCTGAGCATGTTCAGCGCCCCCTCGATGCTGCCACTGTTGAGGAAGAGCTCTGCGGCCATCGTGACCAGCTGACATCGAGAGGGTTCGTCCTCGCTGCTGAAAAAGCCTTTAAGTGTGAAGAATTCGATCTGTAGCCTAGACATTACGCCCACCACTTTCATACCCTACTCACACAAACCGACACATTGCATTAAAAACAGAGAAAATCCTCAAATCCTGCAAGAAATATTTTACATACAGACGAACCAATTCCTCCATGATGCTGAGAAGATAAATATATACAAAATCTAATCTAATTTAGCTACACCAATAATCATGGAGTAGGGTTGTACTGTTAGTGGGTTAGTTTGCTCATCATGAGAACACATCCCTATTATTTGGACTTTGACATTTACAGTTCAGTTCCATCCACTTGTGCCTGTGTTAATGTGACAAGACCTCGTGTTTTTCACTCCTCGTGTTCTTATACTACCTATCTGAATAGAATTTGAAACCATGACGCAAAGATGATAATCAGAAAGGGGGCAAAATACTTTCTCACAGCCTAGAAAAGTTGAGAGTTACTTCGGCACTAAACCTGGGAAGCAGGTTTTTAATTAAAAAAAATAAAAGACATGACACACCTTGCTCCAGTCTTGAGTTCTGTGATAGTTAAACATCAGTGAGACTCCCACTCGCCCCAGGAAGCTTTTAACCAGTCCATCTGATGGCACGCTCTCACATACTAGGAAGTACCGCACACACACACACACACACACACACTTTCTTTAATCTAAAGTATAGCTAGCTAAAACAAACGGCCGTGCCAACCATGTACGAATACCTGACGCAGCGAACGGCTCAAAGGGCAGAGTCAACTTGTCTTTGGGATCTTTCAGGAGTGCCATCGTGACACAGGAGCAGAACCTGGACAGCTCTACCGCACTGTGCCGGCCGTCACACACGGTGCAGAAGACACGTGCCAGCCCTGACCAATCCTCCTGCTGTTTAAATACCTGACCACACAAATAAAAAACATTTAAAAAACACCACATCTCATATCTAGACGATTTACTAGAGACATTTTTGAGCATACAGACGGACAGACGGACAGACGTACCCCGAGCTCAGTGACATTACTGACTTATTTGATATACAACATGAATCAGATTATTCTACTGTGCGGCAATTCTGTAAAAATCTACTTTTATTCTGTGAATAAAATATTGAGTGAATTTAATTAAATAATCATATTTCCATTTGTTTTTTTTGTTTTTTTTGAGGTGGCGCATCAAGCTATAAAAAGAAGTTTATATTTTGTTAGTCACATGGTGCTGTTCTAAGTGTTTTTGTGTCTGAGCTTCACTAATGTGACGATACGACTTACATTAACATCTAAGGCTCTTCACAGATGCTTTTATCCAAAAGGACTAAAAACAATGTAAACAACCGAGAGTTGGCCTTGCTCAGGGGTCCAACAGTATAACTTTGAGGTGGTGGGGCTTCGAACAACGTTCCGATCGCTAGTCCGGTACCTCAACTACTAGGCTACCACTGGCTGCCCTCTTACTAACTGGGCAGGACAAAGGTGACCAATGACGGTTTCAGATTGTACGAAACCAAGAACACAAGCTACTTTTTGCGCAATTAAATCAATGCTTTTATTTATGAATTGAAAACTAAACCACAGTCATGAACAAACAGGCAAACAAAAACAAAAATCATCAGACAGGAAGTGAAAGTAACATGTCTCACCTCTACTTGTACTACAGCCTGAGCCAACTCTGAGAGTTCAGCAGTTTGGGGATTCATGGCCAGAGCTCTGCTTGTACACACAGACACACATTAGTATAATAAAAGAGTAGAAATAAGGTTCTTAATCTATTTGGGACCAGCGATTCAATTTTAAGGGATTAAACATTGTGTAATCCTACCTACAATATTCCAAACCTAAGAAAATCTATTTTCTAAAGAATAATGTAATTTTATCACGCAAATTCATTATAATTATTCGTACAAGTGGTATTTCAGCACGATGAAATGAAAGAAGGAACAAGTTTTTCCTGTTTATCCCCTCTTACCTTAAGCATAAAAGATCTACCTTAAAATGAAATCAAGCTTTAATAGTAAACTATTAAATAAATATTTTAAAAGTTATTGAAGTTTAAAATATGCTGAATTGTTTCAATGTGCATCGTGTGTATGCTATTTAATATATGGAACAAAAATCAGTTTTTTATTATTTAGTAAAAGGTAAAAGTGTCAGTTTAACAGTTGTAGTGTGTAATGTGGGTTACACTTGATAAAATACAATTCGTTTTGAAGCAATCTGATGAATATTTTAAAAGTTATTGAGGTTTAAAATATGCTGAATTGTAAACGAACAGTAAACGTGAACTAGACCCACCGGCATTTCACCGCATGGAAGATCTCCAGATGATGTCTTGGTACATGAAGCATTCTGAGCTGGACCTGCATGATTTCACACTGTTCGACGCTGAACACACACCCCGCTTCTATGATCTACACATACACACAGTTTAAATGCTCTTCTGACACATCTGTAACCTTGTAGCATAAAGCATAACTATCAATATTTCAGATCAAGAGTTTAGAAATGTGCCCAAGTTACCTTAGAAGTGAGAAGTATAAGCTCTGGTACAAAACTGTGGAAGCCTCTCTCTCGAACATGTTTATAAAGCGCAATCACAAACTCAGGGTGAGGCTGAGGACACACATATACACACACACATAATGGATTAATCAAAATGAATATGTTTTATTCATTTTCCCTTCAAAACAGTGGAAACATTTTATATTGTTATTACAGTGGAACAGCTTGCGTGAGCATAATGCTAAGAGTCACAGGGCCTGAGATCCAGGGGTTTGAATCCTGGACTGAACTCATACAGATGATAGATGGTGTTACGTGAACCTGGCCATTAAAAACACACATATCAGAGCATCCTTAGTGCCGGTCCTAAGCCCAGATAAATATGTGGGTTGTGTCAGGAAGCGCTTATGATGTAAAAACTGTGCCAAATCAAATATATGGACAGATAATCCACAGTGACGACCGCTACCGGGAACAGCCAAAATAAATAATCAAAAGCAGAGGCTGTGGACTTTAAGCTCCAAGTAAAATGACATTTTATTCATGTAACCAGTAACAAAATGACCACAAGAGCCCTGATATTATTTTATAGCAAATAATAACAACTCGGCATAACATACAGGTTACACCAGCACCCACTCACGGTTCTCTTGTGTGAAAGAAGTGTGTTGATGACCGACACAAGGTCCCCGAGAAGCGCCAGGCTGAGCAGAGATGAAAGCAGAGAGTTTACTATGTTCTGACTGAAACTCACACCGGGAAAATTAGTCCTGTAATAGCCAACAAATACCTCCACTGCAGGAAGACAAAGAGGGGAGAGAAGGGTCACATTTAAAATCCAAAAACATCACAAATAACATCCATAAATAAGTACGAGGACGCCCTAATTATTGTTTTATTGTATTATTATAAGCAAAGTGAGAATTAAAATGACTGAACACAATAAGCAGAATAATTTACACAGGTCTGGCTTTATCCTACGCAAATTAACAGTGATTATCATGCAGTCCTAATACAGAGAAGCACTTTTACAGTCCTAACATAAATAAATTAAAGACATTCAGCCTTTTGTAAGACAATGACAGTTGTCTTACCAGCTCGCTGTACTATGGGAGTATTTCCATTACGACAAAACTTCTGCACAGTGTTCATGCAAAACTGCAGCAAAAAACAGGTCAATCAAATACAAAGTAAATAAAGTAAGCGCCAAAATATTAGGTACACCCATCAAAGCCTAACCGACTGTGTTTTTATATCGGGTACAACCACATTATGCGCCATGCCGTATCAAAAATACAGTTTATAAACTGTAGTCCATCTTTTTTGCTCAATTTATCAAATATCAGGTTACACAGAGAAATCTGTAGCATAGATCAATACTTGGGTGTAACGAAGCTTAAGGTAAAGCAGTTTAATCAAATCCCAGGCTATTATTCCTACTCTTTAGCATACAGAGATGGGCAACGACAACAGAAAGGTTGCGAGGTCCAATACGCACCTGCTCGTCATCATCCCTGGGTAGATGAAGGAACCAGCACACAGTCCTTAGGCACACACAGTGTTCACTGAAGTAAAACCAGCAGTACTGTCAGGAGGAGAAGAAAATTAGGTCCTGGCTTTAATCTGTGCTTAAACGCATTAAGAGCGGGTTACTCACAGAAGACGGCAACGGTCTGACCACACTGACGTCTTTCCCAGCCATGGTACGAACTGCACAAAGAGCATTCCTGACATTACAGACTGCTTAAAAAGACATATCCTACTCCTGCATATTCATACAATTTGTGTTTCTGTATCATCGTAATGCAAACAAATACATAATTTCTATTTATTTGGGCTTGGGACCAGCACTAAGGGTGCACTGTACATGTACCATCAATGGATAGGTTCACGTGATGCCCCAAGCCTTCTGTATGTGAGCCCAGCCCAGGATTCAAACCCCCAGAACACATTTTATAATGGGGGAAAAACCAATATTAACAAAATTGAACGTTGAAAATGTGGCATGTAGTCAATTTACAGCACATTTCATATTTTCTTCTTTCAGTTAAATTGTGGACGCTGGTGTGGCACAGCAATAAAATACTCAAATTTGGTGTGAGGTGTCTAAACTTCAGCCTAAGACTGTATGGGGTGAGTGTGTATACCCATGTATACCCACCTTGGTTGCGCGAATCCACCACCAGTCTGTCCGCAGTGTTATTAACGTTCAGATCACTGGTGTCCTCGTTAACCAGGTTATTATTAGAGTCCATGCTTTTCTAAAGGGAGACACAATGCTGTATGTGAGGACCAGAATTTTGGGTTGCAGGCTAACAATAATCAGTGTGACATTTTGAACTGACATGTTCTTGGTTGACTATAGGTTTTACTGGACACCAGCTTCGGGAGTGGACCAGGTGACTTTCTGTGTCCTGAGCAAGTTCATTTCCCTTCCCTGTGTGACAATAGATAAGACACACAGTTCAATAAAAAAGCTTTAGAACAAAGTAGTTCTCCTTGATCAGATTGGGGGGTTGTCAAAGTCGCAGTGGATTCACAATTGGGAATTGGAAATGACTAAATTGGGAGATTAAAAAGTGCAGTAACCTGTGCAGTAATCTTCCCGATTCACTGGGCCCAGATCATCAGGAGTCTGGACGGTTTTCTTGGAGCTTTATGAGAAATAAAAGACAATACATTTTAAACCACATACAACATAGCATGCATCAGCTCAAACGCACCTCAAACATACACACCTCTGTGACTCCAAGTCCCAGACTATCTTGTGACCTCTGACTGGTGTCTTCTCAGTTTGAAAGCTCACTTTCTTCCCCCTGTGCACCGAAACTGGACGGTCCTTGGGGTCTAAACTTCCCGACCCTTCCACGTCGATACCTCCAAAGAGATCGGGGTCATCCTGAATGACATCAAGCACTATAGCGTCCTCCTCGTACGCTCGCACTACGTCCAGATCACAGCCGTTAAACACGGAGCACTCTGGGGCAGGATGGGGTGAATTAGCCTTGCCGATGTCACCCATCTCATCGCGCGCTGGGTCATCTACGTCCAGCTGGTCAGCATGAGACAGGCTACTGGTGTCGTCTTCATCGCTGGAAACGGAGGAGGACGAGAGGTCCTCGCTGGCTGAAGTGTCGAAGCACTTCCATTTTCTTCCCGCAGTCAATTTTGGCTCTGAGGTTTTGGTTTTCAAACAATCCAGGCTGCCTTCAACATCAGGTACATCAGAATTCGCTTCGGGTTCGTCTGTCAATAAAGTAGGCGAGTTTGGTTCCACAACTGAGGACAGCGTCGTGGTCAAAGTCTGTGGTTCGAAATTGGACGTTTCATTTTCAGTATTATCTACATGCATACTTATTGAAGTCTTCGAGGGCCAATCTGCAGAGGAACTGCAAACATTAACAGAGTTTGTGTGTGGAACGGTGGCTGATTCAAGTGCAAGAATGATCTTTAAAACACCATTTATTCTGGACGGAGAGTCATGCCCACTGTTGTCCTTCTGAGTACTTTGTATAGACGTACAAACACTTTTAGCAGCCAAGCTATGTGGTTTATGTTGAAGAATTCGTTCTGACTCTTCAGGAGGTGAAAGCATTTTGTTGGCATCGCTACAGCCCTCCTCAGAATATTGTACTGGGTGTTCTGAAAGATCTTTATGCGCCTTTTCAAGTGCTTGAGCGTCTGCTTCTGCTTCTATTTCCTTCGGTTCTTCACACGAGTCCTTCCCAACTGGGCATTCTGAGGCTACACTGGTACAGGTTTGCATGTCACTCGAGTCTGTTGAGTTCACATTCCCACAAGGGCTGACATGGACAGATTCAAATGTGCTTCCTTGATTGTTCTGGAATTCCGTTGAACCTTTTGAAACCTCACTTGGTCTTTCATGATTCTGTGCCACAGCTCTTTGGTTGCATGATTTAAGAACTTGAAGACTTTGGTTCATGTTGTTTTCAGTGTCATATTTTCTCCTCTCCTGAAGCACTTGAGAATCTGGCTTGATTTTGCTTATTTCTGCAGTCAGCTTTTGCCCCGGAGAATTATGATTGACGGTGCTTATGTCATTAAGCCAGGGAACTGTAAGACCTTCTCTCATGTTCTTCCCAATTGTGCAATTAGACGTCCTGCTGAGTCCAGTTTCCATGGTAGTGACCCTACGTTCTGTATCATGGAGCTTTGCTGAGGTCACATCTTTACAAGACTCAGAACAGACTGACTTGAGAGTTTTTTCAGGCTTTTTCAGGTATTCTGTAACATCTTTTGAAGCCTCCTCATGTACTGTAGAGTGTTTTTCCACTAGGCTGTTCTGAACCACTTTAAAGCCTTCTCTGGTGCAGTCAGAGTTGATACCCACTCCATCATCAGTGGCTGCAGAGATCTCAACCCAATGAGGGCCACCACGGACTGATGACAACTCACCAGGAGGTCCACGTCTGGGAAAGGGCCAAGACCTGCATGTACGGGCACATGATGAGTGAGGCGACGGTCTTAAGGCAGTGGTTCTTTGGCATGAAAACTCAGAAAAGCTTGCTTCTTCATCTGAACTCTCATTCATAGAGCCCACCACAGATTGTTCAAACGTTTTGGTGTTTTCTAAAATAACCTTTGGTGATGGAGAGTTTGAGTTTGCTTCATTTAGTTTTGTAGATTGTATCCCGTCTGTAATTTTAAGATCTTTAAGCAGCTCTCTTATTTCTTCACCTGTGCATTCAGAGGTTCTAAAGGGACATTTTGGCAGGTTACAAACCCCATGTACAGACTCCAGAACATTTCCAGGATTTTTTATGCATTCTGATTGATCTATTGAAGCTTTCTTGGGCACTGGGGAATCTTGTTTCATCATCTTTTGGTTATTTTGTGCACCAGTGCTTTCTTTGTTTGGCTTTAGACCTTTAAGGCTTTCTCTTTGTACAACGTTGTTTCCCGCTGTGCATTCAGAGGTGATTGTTAGAGAGGTCTTTATGTTTCTGACCACATCTTTGGTGACCCCTAAAGTCATGTTCCAAAAAAGGCCGTCACCAACTGGCAGGCCAGCTCTGGCACTCTTTTTCTGGCATCCTGATACATCATGTGGAAAACAGCTTGTGGGCGTCTTAGTCTGCCTTGCACAGTTAATCTTTCCCTGGTCAGTTTGAGCCCTAAGGCTGTGGTTGTTTGGCTTTCCTCCACTCTTTTCCACTGTGCATTCAGACATTGCAGCAACACAGTTTTGCTCGTTACTGACCTCCTGTTCGATAACTGCCGAGGTCACAACCCAACGAGGACCAGAACCTACCGATGAGATCATTTCTTTAGGAGGTCCATGTCTGGGAAAAGGCCAAGACCGGGAAGTGCGAGCACAGGAGAAGCAAGACCAAGCACTGTAGTCACTGGTTCTCCGGCAGGAAAACGAATCAGTTAGGCTTGCTTCTTCATCTGAACTTTCACTCACATCAGTATCTTGCTGACCATGCGTAGTGTCCGTCTCTTTCTGGGAAGAACCAACACCATGGCAGTCAGAGACGCGTCGTAGTATTAAAGGCCGAACGTAGTGCCCTGAGTCCAGAGCTTCAGAGGCTGATGCAGCGTTACAAGCATCTTCACCACGATTATTTAAGCTGCAAAATTCCGATGGCACACATGAATTTTCTTCACCAGAGGGAAGTCTAATCGTTTCACTGTCAGGTATTCTTGTGACATGATTATCTGAAGTTCCATCATGCGTCTTAATATTTTCTGCTATGTCCGAAACGCGCTCGTCGACAGAAGCTCCTGAAGCTTGATCACCTGAAGAGAAAGATGCACAGCTATTGGTTGGAGAACACACCTCCCAGGATTGCCTAACAATCCACTTCTCATCGCACCCATCGCCGGGGCACATGAGGGACCTGATTTCTCTCTTTAAGCATTTCACCCTGTTGTGTTTCTTTTTTTGCAGCAGCACCACCGGCAAAATGCACGAGAAGTCACTTGAGCTTACATCAAACACACGGGCAACATCACACAGTTTTACCCTGGGGTATTTCCTGAACCAGAAAACCACTTTTGTTGCTTGTTGAGTTTGTACCACAGGACAAACTTGCGCCCTTTTTTTCTGTCTCTGCTTCCCTGGCCGACTTTGGTTGGGTTTTTTGCAATGAGCCGGGCCTCTTGATCTGGGTTTATTTTTATGAGCTACCTTTTTACAGGCGGGAGGGGTGTATTTTATATCGCCACACAGGGCACAGCATGAATTTTTAACAGATCGTTTGCAGTGTTTCCCTGAAACCAATCTTCTAACTGAATCACAGCGTCTTCGCAGTCCAGCTTTTCTACTACAATCTGGAATGAAACAAACAGTCATCGAGAAAAGAGCTAAGAGCAGAAAAACCAACAACCAGTTAAGGTTAAATGCTGGAAATGCAACAGACTCCATGAAATAATATTGGGATGAACAGTAGACACCAATTACACAAACCATATGATCAAAATAACACCTCACATCCCTTAATATCAAAACCTCTAAAAGGCTGGAATTATTTACACACAGTCACAGAGGAAAGAGCAACACACAGGTGAGTTATATCAGTAGAGTATATCATGCATAAGATTAAGATATAATGTGACATGGTGGTGTTATTGTTACTGAGACACATCAGTGTTTAAAGCTACATTCATGCTATACAATTATCTCCATCTGCTTTTTCTGTATGTAGCTGGGCGGCACGGTGGCTAAGTGGTCAGCACCGTCGCCACACAGCAAGAAGGTCCTGGGTTCGATCCCCAGGTGGGGCGGTCCGGGTCCTCTCTGTTCGGAGTTTGCATGTTGTCCGCGTGGGTTTCCTCCGGGAGCTCCGGTTTCCTCCCACAGTCCAAAGACGTGCAAGTGAGGTGAATCGGAGATACAAAATTGTCCATGACTGTGTTCGATATGAACTGATGAATCTTGTGTAATGAGTAACTACCGTTCCTGTCATGAATGTAAACAAACTGCATGTAGCTACAGCTACAAAGGACAGATAACAACCAGATGTATTTATCTGTTTTTAAGTCCTTGATGTCATAGTTGCAGTTTCACCTTACCAGCAGTGTCATCATCATGACACTTCATCATTACAGTGCTGGGAACAGTACACCATCCATACATCATCTGGGCCTTGGGGGTCCTATGTGTGTCCTACTGAGTTGACTGACATATAGGTGTACCTAAGAAGTGCTCGATGAGTCTGAGTGTTATCAGTGGTTATCAAAACACCATCATGATCATGTCTGTTCTTACTTGATGGACGTTGAGCAACTCGCCCATCCTTCTTATGAGCCTGTGCAGGTGATCCCTTTGCAGGTGATCCCTTTGCGTTTCTCCGACCCTGATCACTTTCTGGCCTGGATATTTGACACTTTTCTGCACTGTTGTTGTTGTTTGCTCCAGTAATGTAGCCGGACACAGTGCAGGAGACGCTCGGTGCAAACACGGCGTGCGTCGACACTGCAGACTTTTCCCCGCAGAAACGCAGCGCAAGTCGCATGTCGCATCGGATCTGTTTGCGCTCTTGGGCAGAAGAGACAGGGCGGGTATCGGACTGGTCATGACCTCTCTGGACTCGAGTAGTCTCTGGACTTGCTGATTGGATCTCAGATTGATCTGCGTCGGTGCACAAGGGTGATGATGGTTCCTCAATAGTGTTGTTGTTCGGGTCTGAACCTGCAACCTCTGACTTTTCAGTAGTCATGTCAGACAGGGCATCAATGATGGGGTCAGACGCCAGGAGACTGGTGCTACCAAACCGGCGTCGTTTGGGCACCGGACCCTCAGTTTTAAACGCATTTCGATTTAGTTTGATCCGGTTGGTTGGTTGCATTGTCACCAATGAACTGAACCGAATTCCCTTTTAATACAAATAAAACTCCAAACTTAACCCAAAGCACAGGGTTTATCTAAACTAACTATCCCAAACTCTTTCTTTAAATCATGTAAATTAAGTATTACTAATAATTAAACACAATTATTTATACACAAACCATGACACACAAGTCAGACCAATTTAAACCATGGTTCGCCTGAAAGATTTGCGCATGCGCACAACCACACGAGATAAATTGTCGAAAACTTATTGATCAAAGTCGGATCAAAACTAAGTTAAATGTACTTAATTCTTAACTTAATTTCTTAATTCGTATAAACATGAATTACCTACTTTAAAACTTTGCTAGTCTTAAAGGCTTTAAAGGTCTTAAAGGTGAAGCAGCTAATTTCAGTTAGCTTAGCAAACTGATTCTGAAAAATAATCGTATTTCTCTACGATATGACACTAAAGCTTATAAAACAACACTGCTAAATGACATTTAAGACGCGTAAAGAAATCAAAAAAGCATCCGATCTATTGATATTTCTCTTCGCTTTGTTACGGCAAACCTCGATTGGTTTAATTAGAGATTAAGCACCTGTACAGTAACTCTGCGCATGCGCGGTGACCAAAGCAATAGAGTCGACTACAATTACAGATAAAATAAAAATGTTTAAAATAATGCTAATAGTAAAGTCTTTGAAACTAAATTGGCTTAAATGAACTAAAGTACACTCCTAACATAACAGCGCCTTTCTTTCTTTATACCAATGGTGGGGCATTCCGTTTCTTTCCAGTGAGTCATTTTATTTGATTCTGATCACCCTTAGGAGTCGATTCTTGAACGACTCCCGGTTCAGTACCATGGTCAGTTTGACTGTGGAGCTCATGGGTTCCAGTTAGTGTTAAGGTATCTCTTAAGGATATCTTAATAAATTACATTTAAAAACATTATCATGATGATAGCACTTGATGTTTGGGATTTCCTGTCTAATCTCAGGTCTGATTTTACCTGTATACCACTGGATGTCACCATTTTCTTACCTTTAAAAATGCTGCTTCAACAAATGGCGATCAAAATCCAAACTTTTTAATAAAGCTGTAACCAAAGCAGTTTGTATTTTTACTGAATCATTCATTCCATTCCTAAGTTCAGACTTTTAATGCTTTTTAATACTGTTTTTGATCTATCAATGATATGCACTGCATTGGTTTTATTTCTGAAGTCTTGTTTTTCTAATAAAAACAGGTCATTGTTCAGTTCAAGACTGGTTATGGTCTAGCCAGTATTTAGGTTTTATTATGAATACTAATATTAAAAAGCTAAAAAGACTAACTAAATACTATTACTGATGTTACTAGAATATTACACTAATTAATGCCATTTATTTTTAAAGCATAAGAAACATCAGATTTTTACTACCCCAATACATGGTGATATTCACTAAAATAGCAGGACGATACATAGTTAAAAAAAATCCTGGTCTAAAAACGTTCAAATTAAATAAATCTGTGGTCTTCTTAAATAAAATGCAATGTTTAAAAATGGTTTGGTGTTTTTTCTTCATTAAATGATTATATGAAGTTTCCTATCTAATAACACCGGAGAAGACAAAAAATGCATCTACTTCACGCAGCTACAGACGAGCTCATATGTGGCAGCAGGGCTTCCTGACCTTTGTTTCGTCAGTCAAGCAACAGGCAGGGAGAGGATAAATCTGTACAATATTAGAGAACAAATTGAGTCTTTCTTGTAGTGTGTCATTCTGGGTCAGCTTGCACTCGACTCAAGTAGGTCAGTGCTCACAAATCAGATACGACTCCGGCAGCCACGGCCAGATGATTAAAGCATCTCATATGGCGAGGCTTAAAGCTCCTGAGTGTGCTAGCAAGGACTGGCTTTATTTCATCAGCTCTATAAAATGAATCCAAATTACATTAACTTCTTCACATCAGGTTATTATTCCTAACGAATATGAGTAAAATAGTGTGTTGTTATTGACTGTAAGCGAAGGAGACTTCTCTTAATCAGTACCAGACGTTACACTGTCTTTTTACACTGTCTACTAGGAGCAAACGTCATGCATTACATAAATGACATTTATATTTATATAAGACCCAGTGTTGGGGGATTTAATTTTACACAGATTTTAAATATTTAATCAGCTAACAATTTCCATTATTACATAATATTAAAACATTAAAACAGTTATAGTAATATGTTTGTAATACATGTTCATCAGCTGCTTTATCCTGGTCAGTATTGTGATGGTCCGGTGCCACCCTAAATACACCTGAACGAGTATCAAACACTCAAATATTCACTTAGTTATGGGTTCAAATCTCACAGTCACTGTCTAAAAAAGTTAAGCATGTTCAGCAACATGGGATGGGTTCGAATCTCATTTACAGTCACTGTCTGAGAAATTAAGCATGTTCAGCAACATGAGATGGGTTCGAATCTCATTTACAGTCACTGTCTGAGAAATTAAGCATGTTCAGCAACATGAGATGGGTTCGAATCTCATTTACAGTCACTGTCTAAGAAATTAAGCATGTTCAGCAACATGGGATGGGTTCGAATCTCATTTACAGTCACTGTCTGAGAAATTAAGCATGTTCAGCAACATGAGATGGGTTCGAATCTCATTTACAGTGACTGAGAAGTTAAGCATGTTCAGCAACATGAGATGGGTTCAAATCTCATTTACAGTGACTGAGAAGTTAAGCATGTTCAGCAACATGAGATGGGTTCAAATCTCATTTACAGTCACTGTCTGAGAAGTTAAGCATGTTCAGCAACATGAGATGGGTTCGAATCTCATTTACAGTCACTGTCTGAGAAATTAAGCATGTTCAGCAACATGAGATGGGTTCGAATCTCATTTACAGTCACTGTCTGAGAAATTAAGCATGTTCAGCAACATGAGATGGGTTCGAATCTCATTTACAGTCACTGTCTGAGAAATTAAGCATGTTCAGCAACATGAGATGGGTTCGAATCTCATTTACAGTCACTGTCTGAGAAGTTAAGCATGTTCAGCAACATGAGATAGGTTCGAATCTCATTTACAGTGACTGAGAAGTTAAGCATGTTCAGCAGCATGAGATGGGTTCAAATCTCATTTACAGTCACTGTCTGAGAAAATAAGCATGTTCAGCAACATGAGATGGGTTCGAATCTCATTTACAGTCACTGTCTGAGAAGCATGTTCAGCAACATGAGATGGGTTCGAATCTCATTTACAGTCACTGTCTGAGAAGTTAAGCATGTTCAGCAACATGAGATGGGTTCAAATCTCATTTACAGTCACTGTATTTAGGGTTTTGGGCATGTTCTTTGCATTTTCATGTGGGTTCCCTTACCCCAGTGTACTTCCGCTTCTTAAAAGGTGCAAAGGATAGATTTGCTCTTGAATGTGTAAGTAAGTGGGTAAATACAGGTCTTGTGATGGACTGTCACCATGTCTAGGGTGTATTCCTGCTTTCCATCCAGTGATTTCAGGCAGTGCCAGACCACCAGGATGAAGCAGTTAGTAAAATAATTACATGAAGACAAAATATGAACAGCAGTTAAAAACTAATGATTTAAAAAGCCATTATTTCTGGTGATTCGGTTCACATATAACATTCAGTTAACATTAACATAACAGAATAACATTCAGTTTATGTAAAAAAAAATCCCTGCTAACATTTTGGAGAAGCATTTTCCTCACAAAAAGTCCTCAGCAGAGACAATGCCAGTGTTTACTTGGTAGGCACCCCATGGCTGTACTCAGTGGGAAGAAAAATAGCTGTAGGGAAGAAATAATTATCGGTTTTACAATTACCTTAAGTAGAAATTTTAGCAGGCAGAGAATCGAACGTCAGGACTGAGAGACGCTTGTATATTTTAAATCTGCCAGATGAGTTTGGCTCGATGTGTTGTCAGAGCTACAACAGCTCTAACGCATTACTTCACTCTGGCGAGAAGCTGTTGGAAAAGAACAAGCGGGTAAAATTGTACCTATTTTTTATTCCTAGCCTGCGTGCCACTGACTGAGCTCCCTGGGAGGCACTTCTGCCTTCAGGTGACCACGTTTGAGAAAATGACCCTGTGATCACGACCCGTGTGCCATGAAAAAACGATTCATAAGGGGGTTGATTGGGAAGAGATCCACATACACAGTCCTCACATATCTCGTAAAATACAATTACCCTCAGGCACTTAGACTGGAAATTGGCCAGCGCTCATATTATTAAACCGATTTAATAATCTACTAAAGGTTTAAATAGAAGTCATACAAGTTAACGTGCAACATTAGCGCGTGTACTGGTCATATTTGCTTTAGGCAGTGTTATCAGAGCAGAGGTAGTTCAGCAACCAGTTAACATACTGGACTAGTATTTAAACAGCTGCTGGTTCAAGCCACACAAATGCCAGGTTGAACCTGGTGGCCCTTGAGCAAGGCCCTTACCTCTCAATTGCTTGGATTGTATTCAGTCATTCAGTCATTCAGAGTGTTGCTAGGAAGAATCGACAACCTGCTTTAAACCTGTTCAGCAAAAATTCATTCATTCATTTATTCATTGTTTATTTTACCACTGCTATATCCTGGTCAGGGCCACAGTGGGTCCAATTCACTGGGTGAAAAACAGGAGGTATCCCAGACAAGTCTGTCACAGGGCACACACACACACACACACACATACACACACACGCAGAAACACACACAATTTTTATTAGCTTAACATTGACCTGCCTGCATGTCTTTGGACCAGATTTCAAGTAATAATCAGTTTCTTTATGCTTATATACTGTTGAACAGTCACAGAATCTAATATTTTTAACCACTGGAATCCAAAGTTTTGGTTAACTGATAACAGGTTCACATGTAAGAATTAATTTTTTAAATGAAAATTCTTAAAATAAAGTGTAATTTTATCTTATTTATTATAACAAGTTGAATTGGATGGTGTTTGGAATCTTAAGTGTGTGTGTGTGTGTATGTGTGTGTGTGTGTGTGTGTGTGTGTGTGTGTGTGTGTGTGTGTGTGTGTGTTATATATATATATATAGTGGTCCTCTGGGCTTTAATGCAAATGGCAATTTGTCACGACAACCCCAGAGACAAGTGCATCAAATATTTACAAAGCATGGCATTAAAAATGTAAAGGTTTGTACAACATTGCATCCGTTATGTTTGCTTAGGTGTGGCATCCTTACCAGAACTCTTCCTCTCCTTATTTTAATATTAGGATGCTTATCAGGTTGTAATGGCTGTTATGACCTAAAGCCATACAGGTTAATAATTAGTTACACTGATCATGATGAGCACAGACATCATTCACATTAAAATATATTTCCTTTTGCAGTGGATGCTGAAATATTTGAAATGAAAATCCCCCATCCCTCAAAGTCCCGCTAGTTTAGGATCCTGAGGATCCTAATTAAAACCTAAGGGACGCTCGTTGATGCAATATGTCAAGATATCTGAAATTATGAACAAAAAACTCTAGAAAGATGAAAAAGCCTAAAAAATCTATTGTGCTTTGTGAGGAAGGAGCTCTTTTAATCAGTGTCAGCTAAAATACTTCAGAACTTGCCCATGTTTGAAACTGTTGCATGAAAAAGTATTATACAACTCGCTGGCCTTATTAACAATCCACCCAAAATAAAATAATTCATAGACTCTAACCTACTGAAGGAGACAGAGGACTGACTATTAACCACAGTTTAAAGACAATCCTAAACCACAAATATTGTTTCAAATGTCCAAAAAATCCTCTCTAAATAATATCAGAGGAATCAGAGCCATCAGTGAGCCGTCCTCCTAGCGTAACAGAGCATCAGTAAACCTTCTTATGAATGACATTTCTCGGTAAATTACATACTTTCTCTGGTACAGGCTCTAAAAATCAAAGAGTGAGTTGTAAAACCTGGGAAAGACAAACATATGGGTGATTTCATGCGTTCTTTTGAAAAACAGAAAGCATATGGAAGCTTCAAACAAATCCTGGCACACGAGACAAAGCAGCCACCCACTGAACCAGATGCTGCAATTCATCCAAAAGAAAGAAGCAAACTGTACCAACCACATGCTCGCTCGTTTGGTGACTACTTACAGCTCAAGGAACACCTACTTCACTGCAGTCTCAGGATTTCAATGAAAATTTTCATGATTTTTAATTATTTCATAAAAACGACACCCCAGCTTGAGTCCCTGGTTGGATTTATTTTTAAATAAAGTTTTATCATTTAAGTAAAACCATAAAGCATGTGGCACAGCGGGTAGCACTGTCAACTCACAGCAAGAAGGGCCTGGGTTTGATTCCCTGGCCACCCTTTTTGCATGGATTTTGCATGTTCATGAGTCTGTGTGGGTTTCCCACGGGTGTTCCATTTTTTCCCCACAAGTCCAAAGACATGCAGTCAGGCCAACTGGAACTGCTAGAAATGTCTCTGTGTGTGCCCTGTGTGTGCCATCTGTGGTGATTCCTGCCTTTTGTCCAATGAATCAAACCCACCGTGACGCTGACCAGGATAAAGAGATGGTAAAAATGAGCCTATATGAAAAGTTTCAGCCACAAGTCCGACAAGCTCTCGGTCAGGTGTCCAAATACTTTTGGCCATAAACGGTTATGTGTATCTAACACGTTGGTCACTTTTCACGTCTCACGCTTCATAGTTTTCACTTGTAATAGAACTTCAGTAGAACTTCAGCAGATGTGCTTGTTAAACGTTGATGGATTGAGTCTGCATCTCTGCATCTTCTGAGACATCTTCTGTGAGCAATTAACCTTACTAAATAAATAAGTATCAGGTTCAGAACGCTGTTCTAAGGTCTGCTGGGTAATTGGTGCTTCCTGGAACAGGTGATATTGAGGAATATAATGAAACGAGGTGGTGGAGAGAGTAATAAATGAACACGATAAATATACCGCAATTCAGCATTTCCGTATAAAATGACGACAGATTGTCGGAAATCCCGGAAATATCTTTAAATTCTTCGAACTTTGCATGAGCCCATGTCAGCTGTTGCACTTGTGTGCTTAGCAATAATCCAATTAATAACAACTGCATGTTGAACTTGGCTGACAGGAAGCGAGTCTTTATGACAGCAGCAGAATCATAAAGACTGAAATCGATGTTCGTCCACGACGGACGGGAGCGGAATGGAAATTCCCTCTGGTTTAGTCAGATCGGTGCTTCACGCTCGATCGGATAACGTTAAACAAAGCAAAACGGCATCGCTTCATCGATCGACCAATTAACGTATTTGCTTTTCTGATTGTAGCGTTAGGGGGACAAAGATTAGTTGAGAAAGTGATTAGTTCAGTCTGTACAAAAGTCAGATGCGAGGACGCGCAGACCGTAATAAAAACATCTGATGGAAAATATACCGTGACGTACGGAAACTTCCCCCTGTCATTTCGGTCAAAATATCATTAATTGCGTTTTCCTGATCAGGGTCACAGGGCAGCAGCAACACACACCTTTTACAAGAAGGGCTGTGATAGAGCAGCCAATCATATTTCTTTGTGTTTTTGCAAACTAGTGAGGAAGATTGGAACCCTAGTGTTCAGGACCCTGATGCTACAGCTTCTAAGCAACCCTGAACTACGATGCCTCGTTTACCGTGCTTTACAGGATGGATGTGTGTCTGGAAGTGAGAGCCAGTGTGTGTGTGTGTGTGTGTGTGTGTTAGATGAACCAATGCTCAGGAATAATTCCCTTTGGTTATAAAGAGTAAATAAAATCACTTCTTACCAGTGTCTTTACACTGTGTGTGTTTGTCCATCAGACTCCCTGTGGACCCCCTGTGCCTTGGCTGAGGAAGCAACCCTGGCATCCCTGATTTAATTAAAGCTCTATAACTTTGGTAGACAGGCCGGCTAATGTCAAAAGCTGGTGGACTCATTTTCTGTTTTCCCCCTGGGATGAACTGATAGTTCTTTATGCATCCAAAATTAGAACTATTCAGATGATAAACCTGGTATTTTCCAGTATGAGTTCCTGTATTATGTATGGCATTTTTATCGTCACGAGCAGTTGCACTGTTGTAGAATATTTGTGTGGTTCTGTACTGCAGGTCCCGCCCTTATCCTACACTGAGTTTTTACAGGCTTAATTGTGCAGTGGATCTGATTTTGCATGGATATACATAAACCGTTCATCACTCTATACTCAATCACCCATAATGGCAAGGTAATACCACTCTTTCCCTTAGCTCTTCTGCATCTCGTTTCCTCTAATCATTCCTGAGATGTCTGGGACTCAACTGGAGTCCACTTGTTGCAATTGAAACTGATTAGACACAGTTTAGAAAAGCACATACCTGGATCTGTATGGACCCAAAAAAACAAGCTTTCAAATGGTGACCAGGCACAGATCAGATCATGGATATAAAACAACTTCCTAAGCTGTGAGTGTTCCAAGGACCACAGCTGCCCCGATTAATTTCAAATAGACGAAGCTTGGCTTGGCACATTGTTTAACCATTCTTAATGTTTACCGTCCAGCCAAAGTGGGCATCCAGACAAGAAAAGCCTTGGTTAGAGAAGGTAAGAAAGAACCCAGTGACTATTTCATAAAAGCTCTAAATGTCATATATACATTCATTCATTGTCTGTTTTACCACCACATTATTCTAACGTGGGTCACGGGGAGTCTGATTAACTGGGCGCCAGTCCTTGAACCCAGGACCTTTTTTTTACATAAATCAGAAAATGAAGAAGTAAAGAAGCACTACGAAATAATCTAACAATAATGAATAAATAGTCCCTGTTTTTAATGTGTCTTATCCTGTAATTTTCGGAGATCATCTTGCCTCCCTCAGCCAGCACTACAGATCATTGAAAGTAGGCAAAGCAGGAACACAGCAGGTTTAGGGCAGAATTTTAGGAGGTGGAAGAAGGTGGGATTTGGACGCAGGGACTAAGGGCACAAGGCCATTGAAAGAAGCAGAAGACCTTCTGAGAACAGAGAACTGTCTGAGGGTATGAGGGAAAGTTCCAGGTAACCCACATTACACACTACAACTTTAAGTTGACACTTTTACCTTGTATTACATAATAAAAAAGAGATTTGTTTTGTCACAACTTTAAACAGCATTTAAAGTATTCAGCATACCAATAACTTCAATAGCATTTAAAGTATTCAGCATACCAATAACTTCAATAGCATTTAAAGTATTCAGCATATTAGTAACTTCAATAGCTTTTAAAATGTTCACCAAATTGCTCCAAAACTAGTTGTATTTTATCAAGTGTAACCCACATTACACACTACAACTCTTACACTGACATTTTTACCTTGTATTACATGATAAAAAATTGATTTTTATTGACAAATTTAATAGCATTTAAAGTATTCAGCATACCAATAACTTCAATAGCTTTTAAAGTATTCAGCATATTAGTAACTCCAGATGCAGCTTAATTAAATGTGTAGACGGAGGTACGAGTCCACATTACCAAGGCAAGGGACATGCCATCTGCTGCTACTGCTAAGACATGCCAGACATGAAATATTCATAAATACACACAGGCCCACAAATCCTCTTGAAAACATGTTTGTTTAATCGCTAACAAGTGTAGCACCACACACACACACACCCAGTCTCCTTCACGGTACTTTCTTAAACCTCCAGTCCAATTAACGTGCAGGCAATTCAGCATTTGACCTCTCGGAACGTCACCTTTATGTATTAGCCTGAGCTGTAAAAAAGCTTCTACTTAACAACACCTGCATCTCCAACCTCTTATTAGAGTTCCAGCCACTTCTCAGTGTGAACCCAGAGGAGAGGAACTCGACCCCTCAGTGTCCGTTTCACACCTCTGTTAAGAGCTGCATTAGTGAATCCTAATGGGCAGTTTCGTGTCGGTGCTTAATAAACCTCACATTAAGTGGACACTTTAAAAAGAAATCCTCGGGAGGACTGGACAGGCATGTACCACAGACAACAGTGAACAGATCTGTGAAGAAGTAACAAAAGTCACAACAAAAGCCACAAGGACGACAGGCATTACAGTTTTCTATGCAATACCAGATGCTGGCATGGTCAGGCACAGCACTGTGCAAAATATTCTCACGTACAACATCTGGAGGTCCCTAAATCTGTATTTCTATATAGTACATTCGGCCTGAACAGTTGCAGAAATAACTGAAATCCATGAACTTTTAACCTTGAATGCATATAAACCCAATATAAACGTAATAAAAATAGAAGTGTATTTACATGAAGTTTGATGTGTGTGAAGGATGATATGTATCTATGTGTGGGCTGATATGTGTGTAGTTTGATGTATATGTGTAGATGATGTGTGTGAGTGTAGGTTGATAAGTATGTAGTTTGATGTGTGTGTGTGTATATATACTGTATATATATATATATATACAGTGTATCACAAAAGTGAGTACACCCCTCACATTTCTGCAAATATTTCATTATATCTTTTCATGGGACAACACTATAGAAATAAAACTTGGATATAACTTAGAGTAGTCAGTGTACAACTTGTATAGCAGTGTAGATTTACTGTCTTCTGAAAATAACTCAACACACAGCCATTAATGTCTAAATGGCTGGCAACATAAGTGAGTACACCCCACAGTGAACATGTCCAAATTGTGCCCAAATGTGTCGTTGTCCCTCCCTGGTGTCATGTGTCAAGGTCCCAGGTGTAAATGGGGAGCAGGGCTGTTAAATTTGGTGTTTTGGGTACAATTCTCTCATACTGGCCACTGGATATTCAACATGGCACCTCATGGCAAAGAACTCTCTGAGGATGTGAGAAATAGAATTGTTGCTCTCCACAAAGATGGCCTGGGCTATAAGAAGATTGCTAACACCCTGAAACTGAGCTACAGCATGGTGGCCAAGGTCATACAGCGGTTTTCCAGGACAGGTTCCACTCGGAACAGGCTTCGCCAGGGTCGACCAAAGAAGTTGAGTCCACGTGTTCGGCGTCATATCCAGAGGTTGGCTTTAAAAAATAGACACATGAGTGCTGCCAGCATTGCTGCAGAGGTTGAAGACGTGGGAGGTCAGCCTGTCAGTGCTCAGACCATACGCCGCACACTGCATCAACTCGGTCTGCATGGTCGTCATCCCAGAAGGAAGCTGACGCACAAGAAAGCCCGAAAACAGTTTGCTGAAGACAAGCAGTCCAAGAACATGGATTACTGGAATGCCCTGTGGTCTGACGAGACCAAGATAAACTTGTTTGGCTCAGATGGTGTCCAGCATGTGTGGCGGTGCCCTGGTGAGAAGTACCAAGACAACTGTATCTTGCCTACAGCCAAGCATGGTGGTGGTAGCATCATGGTCTTGGGCTGCATGAGTGTTGCTGGCACTGGGGAGCTGCAGTTCATTGAGGGAAACATAAATTCCAACATGTACTGTGACATTCTGAAACAGAGCATGATCCCCTCCCTTCGAAAACTGGGCCTCATGGCAGTTTTCCAACAGGATAACGACCCCGAACACAACCTCCAAGATGACAACTGCCTTGCTGAGGAAGCTGAAGGTAAAGGTGATGGACTAAACCCAATTGAGCACCTGTGGCGCATCCTCAAGTGGAAGGTGGAGGAGTTCAAGGTGTCTAACATCCACCAGCTCCGTGATGTCATCATGGAGAAGTGGAAGAGGATTCCAGTAGCGACCTGTGCAGCTCTGGTGAATTTCATGCCCAGGAGGGTTAAGGCAGTGCTGGATAATAATGGTGGTCACACAAAATATTGACACTTTGGGCACAATTTGGACATGTTCACTGTGGGGTGTACTCACTTATGTTGTGCCAGCCATTTAGACATTAATGGCTGTGTTTTGAGTTATTTTCAGAAGACAGTAAATCTACACTGCTATACAAGTTGTACACTGACTACTCTAAGTTATATCCAAGTTTCATGTCTATAGTGTTTTTCCATGAAAAGATATAATGAAATATTTGCAGAAATGTGAGGGGTGTACTCACTTTTGTGATACACTGTATATATATATATGTGTGTGTGTGTGTGTGTGTGTAGGTTTGTGTGTGTAGTTTGATGTGTGTGGGTAGGTTGTTATATGTGTGTATGTATGTTGATGTATGTGTAGTTTAATGTGTAAGTAGCTTGATGTGTGTATGTGTAGGTTGGTGTGTGTATCGGTTGATGTGTGTGTAGTTTAATATGTGTATGTGAAGGGTTGATGTGAGTGTAGGACGATTTGTGTGTATGTATAGGTTGATGTGTGTAGGTTGGTGTGTGTAGTTTGATATGTATGTATGTGTAGGCTGATATGTGTGTAGGTTGATGTGCGTGTGTAGTTTAATGTGTGTGTAAAATGATGTGTATATACAGTATGTGTAGGTTGATATGTGTGTAGGTTGGTGTGTGTGTAGTTTGATGTGTGTAGGTTGATGTGTGTTAAGGATTATATGTATGTATGTATGTATAGGTTGGTGTGTATGTGTGTGTGTGTAGGTTGGTGTGTGTGAGTAGTTTGATTTGTGTGTAGTTCGATGTGTGTAGTTGATGAGTGTGTGTGTTGGTTGATTTGTGTGTAGTTTGATGTGTCTGTGTGTGTGTGTGTACCTGATGGTGCTCTATGAATGTGTATTTGGTTTGTACTGTAAGAAGATGCAGAACTGCTCATTACTTGGCGAGTTGTTTGTAATTTGTTTGTTTGCTGACAGCTTGATGTTCTGCTGCGTTGGCACAGTGACTGGCAGCTTTATAAAACGTTGAGCAATAAAGCAATGAAGTGAAAATATTTCACAAAGTTCTAAACACACATTGCTAAGGGAAGCCATAAAAACAGTAAACATCAAAAACATTCCACCTTTCTACTTACTAACCTTTCCCTAAAGTACAAAACTCATCATTTCTAAGAATGGAGAAGCTGCAAAAAATATAAACAATAATATGTGCAGGATTTGTTTTCTATGACCCAGAATTGAAAAGTGAAATTACTACAGTATAAAATCGTTCAGGACGCTCAGGTGACGCAGCGATGTTTCATCCTAGCCGGCCACCGCTGAGACTGGAACCCGTGGGTCATTTAAGTCCTGCGATGGGTTGTCGTCCCGTTCAGGGTGTTCCTGTCTTGCGCTCAGTGTCTCCCGGTAGAACCAGACCTGCCACGAACCAGGCCGGGATGAAAGCGACTGATGGAAATTAAAAATCCTTTTCAGAACTCGTTCTACAACTCAGATTGCAACAGATGGAATTTAAAAACACTAATAAAGTTTGATTTATTATATACTTAGTTACGCTCTGCCAACCTCCAAACAAACACAAATGCAAACCAATTATGTCTACTGCGTCTAGAAGCGTCCACAATACGATGCTGCACTATTGGCAGGCCAAGAAATAATTAAGTTTGCTCATCGGTCTTTGCATTTCCATTTAGTCCCGATGACGCGCTTTCTAGAAACTTATTTGGGTCTTTTTGTGACCCTAGATATTTTAAAGGATTTTAATTTTGTGGGGATGAGTCAAAAGCCTGTTTAATTTAAGGCAGTAACACGGCCGTTCATCATTCCGTTTGAAGAAGAAGAAAAAAATAAACAAGAGCCCTCATGCCAAGTTGGATAATTGAGGTAATTTATCAGGATGACACAGATAATGTGTTTCAGTAAAACGATCATTTAGTGATGGTGTAAAGGCTTTGATAGAGAACCCAAAGACGGTACTTTGTTTAAGCTGGACTGCAGAAACAACAAATAGCTGTGCTCACACACACACACAAACACACACACTGGGTTAAGATCTGCTGGCATCACGTGATGCAGAATGCATGATATGTCAAGATTTTGGGGTTTTTTTTTCCAGCTGCTTGAAGCAATATTACAGATCGCTGTGGATCGCTGATAGGTGCGCTCGGGATGCAGCATGACTCTTACAAACAGACCAAATATTCTGAAGTTAGATTGGTGTCGTATCAAAAACTGCTGGAAGTGTTAGCAGATGAAATTCTGGTGGATTGAAGAAAGAATAAAATAAAAAGATTGAAAACTAGAAGAAGAAGATTAAATAAATGTAATAATATCATTGCAAAGCACGATTAATGATTATATAATGTTTTCAGTCGCAGAGGTGAAACTAATTGTTTAATGGACGATTACGTTTTATTGAGAATAATAGATGATAATGTCAATACAGAACAACTGTCTGCATGTGCAATAAAGCTTTAAAAATCATTTTAAGTTCTAACATTCAGGTTGTAAATACTTTGTAGAAACTGCAGAAAACAGAACGGCCTGTGTGGTCACCGGCACCATTTGTGAACAGCTTCACAAAGGTGCGCCCATAATCACCAATTCGTTCTCTCCGTCTTCCTTTGTGTTATGGAGATGAGGACGAGGAGGGGTACATGCGCCCCCTTTAGATTTACCAGGTGCCTCTCAGCTACGGTTCATTTTGTGTTAAGTGCCGTTGGCTTCGTCATCCAATAAGCGAGAGCACAATGAGCCACCGCCTCCCCTGATAAAGATAAAGATAATTACACCTGCTATTTTTTTCTGGGAGGCTTTGACATCGCCATCGAATCCCAAAATAGAGGTGGAGATGAGAGATCGGCTTCAGTATTATTGGACTTTATTAGCCAGACTGGGGGACGATATTAATAATACTCTTAAAAAGAAAATAATGCCCCGGACGTTTCAGGAAATATTTTAGCCATGAGCTCACTTCAAATCCATGCGATTACGCATCAGTTACTCAGACGTGTTAATAATATATGATGACAGATAATAGCGGGCAGTTGACATGTTAAAATCATTCCTGGCCACTCCCTAAAGTCTTTCACTCCTAAATTCATTGCACACAGCGCTGCCTTTAGGCTGGAACAGCATCTAAACATTCTGTAAACTTGCTTTTGTGTTTTCAATCTCTGTCAGGCTGCATAACTCAGTAGCACCTCGGCTTCACCTCACAAACAAATGGCTTTACCTACTCCTGAATTTCACACTTTAGAAATGTTGCTCTTACAAAACGTTGGATTTGCTTTTTACCAGACAGTAAAAAAGTGAAATTTATAAATGATTTTTGTGGATATTTGTGGATTATTCAGGTACATTTTTGTTTATGTCAGATACTGAAGTCTGGCTTGGTTTGCAGCACTTTCCCTTTAACTACTCGTCCATAAATACACTTTTTGTTTGCTAGTAGTGTAGTCAGTTTGTCTTCCGCTGCCGGGGATCCCTGATTTCTTGCAGTTGGGGTGGGTATATTGCTGCTCACGCCTCCTCCGACCCACATGCAGCCCTTAACGGAACCCTTTTCCACCCATGCACTCGGCACAGGCGCCACTTTTCGCCAGTCAGGTTCTTTACACAGCGTTTAAAGACCCCGCCTACATATTCCGGTCATCTTTCCCTGCAGGCACTGCCAATTATGCCTACTAGATGTAAATTTACCCCAGTTCCAAACAGATTTCAATGGATCATTTAGAACATCAATTCCTACTTTTTCTCAGCTCTAGTGTCATTTTCTAAGATCTTAGCCTAGTGTTTCTGTAGAAACTTGATTCTGTAGACATACTGTTGACCTACAGTGACTGGCAAACCAATTAAACTTGTTTAACTAGTTAAATAAACAGACTGCCAGAAGATATTAGATGTGCCCCAAATGTAGAAATGTTTACACCGTATTATTACTGCACTTTATCCCTCTAATTTTAATGTCATGTTCTTTTAATTGTAACTATATTTGCAAAATACCTTTCTAAGGTTCTAGATCTCAGGAATGTTTTAATGCTTTTAATTTTTTTTTAATGTAAAGCACTTTGAATTGCCACTGTGTATGAAAAGTGATATACAAATAAACCTGCCTTGCCCTGCCTAACAAGTAATTACTTTTTTACAAGTTGTTATGGATGCTGATTGATGTTTCCTTTTACAAATGAAATTGCCTCACAAAATGTTCCCACGGTGTAATGATTGTTTAATCATTTAGTGTGACAAATATGCAGTAAAAAGGGCGGGGTCACAGTAGGTATTCTTCTTCCAACAACAGAGCTGAAAAGAAATGCAGTAAAGCTTTTAGTAAACACTGTAATGCTTTGAAAATCTAATTCAGATTTTATTTCTAAGATTGCATCAGAGTAATTAAGACGTACACTGGCAGAAATGGTTGGAATGACAAACCTGCCATGACAAACATGTTCCTCACAATTTCTGACTTGAATTGTACATGCACGGGAATTCTGGTTCAGCTCATTCAGTCTGCCATTACATACGAGTGCTGTGTGGAGTACGGAAAGGAATGTAATTAATTTCCTATCCTAACCTCTCTGCAGTGAGACACACACACACACACACACACACACACACACACACATGTAAATTATTCAGGTTGTTTACCAGAGCCGGGGTTTACTACCTGTCATTCTGTTACCCCGGGCAAAACGGGTGATGTTAACCATCATCACTTTCACTCGCTTTTTTTTTAACTTCTTTCATTTTCTTTTCCTGTCTTTGGTCTAATCTCAATTTATCACTCGCTAACAGCCAGTGCAGGCAGACACGCAAGTTACATGTAAGATATTTGCAAAGATCTGACTTACGTGGGCTGAAACGCGGTAATTAACTCTCACATGTCTTATATTTAATAATCCCTATAATTATACACAGATTCACATTATTAATTCATCGTTGTAAGGGAAAATTCAGCTACAGTTTTCTGCCGCTCATCTCGACGGAGGTCGTCCACAATTACTGTTAATGCTGTCGCGTAATGACAGGCTCAATGTTTTCCCAGAAGTCTACAATACCTGACCTCTCGTCTCATTCCCAAACTCCTGCACCCAGCCTGAGAAATTTCAAATACGATCGGAGCAGAGCTTAATGCTTTTCTTGCATGGGAATTGCTTCTCACCTGTAGGAGCGATTACAGAGTGCGACGATTCAATAGTTGTAATCGTACCTACGATGAACCCAGTGAACCTGTCTGAGTGACTGACAGTGAAAGGATTTTAAACAATTAAAGCAACTCTAGAGATTATTTGTCTGTTAACACTGTATATCCAACCATTTCTGAAGCTTATGGACACTCAATAACACTATACACCCAACATGAGCTCATTGGGCATCGCATTCCAAAACCATGGGCACTGATTTGGATGGTGCCCCACATTAGTGGCTGCAAGAACCTCAACCCTTTTGGAAAGGTTTTCCACCAGACTTCGCAGTGTGTCTGTGGAGGGTCGTCTTACTCAAAGAAGAACATTTACTGATGTCTTAAATCTGACCCCATCCAGCCCCGTCCATGGAAAGGATCAAAGAAACAAAGTACTTACATTAGTGATGTTAGACACTGATGTTTGCCAGTAAAGTCTGGCTCGCTATCAGTTTCAAAACATCTTGAACATGTTGGGGTCAAGGACACGATTATGTACAGGCCAGTCAAGGTTTTGTCCATTTAAAACTACATGTCTGCTGTTGCATAAAGTTTTTCCTGCAGCTTAAACCATCAAAAGAAGCACAAACCATTATTCTTCCCCCACTAAACTTTAACATTGGAAGCTAGAGCTCTTCTACGATCTGCCAAACAAAAATTCCTTCCATCAGACTGCCAGGAATATAATTTAGAGACCACAGAGATGGTGTTTGATTTATACCACCCGGCCGGCCCTCAGCAGAGCTGAGATTTGAACTCGCGAGCTTGAGATGTCAGCGTTTTGAAGTGAATTCATCACATAAATCATATTATAAACCCGGAATTCAACATTTTTGAATACAATCCAATTTTCCGTCACATAAAAGAAACAGTAGAAATCAGTGAATTCCTAAGATCGTTGTGACAAATCTGTGTTTCCCATACGAGGGTCGGCTGTATGTATGTTTGACTGCTGTGTGTCTGGTGTGACCAGTTTTGTGTGTTAGTAAACATTAGTAAACATTAGTAAAATAATGGTAAATACCAAAATCTTTAAAAGCCAAAAGCTTTTGAAATTTTTTACTGCATGGAATTATTTTTAGTATTATTTTATCTCTAAATAAAAAGCTGCATGTTGCATCCTGACTGAAGCTGCTTTATTCTCTATATTCTTTTCTTTTTCTTTTCCTATAATATTTGAGCTAAATGGGATTATCAGACTTTTACTTATTCATTTTACAGTAAGGGCGGCACGGTGGCTCGGTGGGTAGCACTGTCGCCTCACAGCAAGAAGGTCCTGGGTTCGATCTACAGGTGGGGCAGTCCGGGTCCTTTCTGTGCGGAGTTTGCATGTTCTCCCCGTGTCTGCGTGGGTTTCCTCCGGGAGCTCCGGTTTCCTTAGTCCAAACACATGCAGTCAGGTTAATTGGAGACACTGTATTGCCCTATAGGTGAATGGGTGTGTGTGTGTGCCCTGCGTTGGACTGGCGCCCCGTCCAGGGTGTTACTGTGTGCCTTGTGCCCATTGAAAAGCTGGGATAGGCTAATAATAGGATATTATTACTAGGATAATGAAAATGATGTTCAGTTCAGTGGTATAAAACCCAGATGGAGTGATTATACAGTTTTAAAGATGTTCACAAATGTATATGTTCATATTTTCCATAGGCGTATTGTGTTTTCTGAGGGTGCTCATGTTGTGCAGTGTAAAGTATGCTACGGCTGAGATCCAGGGATACAAGGTTTGAATCTCGGTGGTGCTATCCATCAGACAGGGCATGATTGGATGGCCATTGGGGGCACCATTTGGAGATGCATGCCCCCAGCCTTGATAGAAATAGGAGAGGTTATAGTGTGACTGAGCCCTTGCTGTGTGCTTTATTTAATAACGTGTCCAGTTCTTTAGATCCCCGCTGCTGTGATTTATAACCATAATTAGTCTAAATAAAGAGGTCGCGATTCGTCTTTGGCTTGAGTTCTTTACAATGACTTTTGTAATATACTTGATTTTGCTAGCAATTTGTCGGAATCTGTTTTTATTTTACAGCTGCACCTCAGGATTTTAGACACAAGTCAGTGACGTTTCCAGCTGTAGCTCGATGCCAACCATGAGAAGGAAGGATTGCAATGAGAGCAGCAGATGCTATCGCTTCTATCTTAACGCCACCATTCACTAATCTGACATTAAGCTAAACGTCCGAACGTCCGGCTTCTCACGATTTTCAGGGGTAAAATACGTCAGCCAGATTACTTTCAGCAATCATTCATTGTCAGCATCAGATGCGTCAGAAATCAGATGCGTTTTAAGGAACCGATGGCAGCTGTCAGCGCCTGTGAACCAGCTTTGCACAGGAGCATCGAGGCTGTCAGTTACATAACAAACACACGTTCACGGCGTTTCAACGGTAGCACTGTGACCCGCCAGCCACCCGAAAGGTGACGTTTCCTAACCTGGTCTGTCACGGCAGACTGAAGACTTGCAACAGGAGGTTTAAATGTACACCTGGAGTAAAAAAGGAGTGCAATCACACCAACACCTCCTACACGCCAGCCAATCGATTCCCACGCTCCGCTGCACCTCCCACGCAAGTGTTCTCACGCCGGCCAAGCAAATGGTACCTCATGATAACCAAGAGAAAGAGAGCAAGATTAAGAGAGAGTTTTTCTACTTAGTTCTATTTCTGTAAGTCAAATAGATGTATATATACGGCTAGAAGCAAACTTTTATCAGTTTAGTTTATTTCTCAATCGTATCAAGAATGTTGCATTTTGTGTGGAAAACATTTTGCCGTGCATCTTTTTAGATGTATAAATGGTTAACAATGTAAAGAAAAACCTGCTGCATTATATAATTAAATAATTAATATTCTACCACACTTTGTTGCAAGAATAAAATAGCATGATGGAAAAAATCTTTAGTGGTGTAGACCATGGATGGAGTGTAAAGTATGCTACTGCTGAGATCCAGGGATACAGGGTTTGAATCTCAGCGGTGCTATCAGTCAGTCAGGCGCCTGCGTGGACATGATGGCCATTGGAGGCGCCATTGGGAGCCATTGGGAGACGCAAGCCCTAAGCCTGGATAGAAATAGGAGGGTTGCATGTGCAGACCAGATCCGCTTTGACGACTCCTATATAAACGAGCAGTTGAAAAAATGTCTAATGATTTATCAGCTTAGCACAATTTTTCCTCATTTTCCAGCTTATAGTTATCGTGTTTGGTTCTGCTTGTGTCTTTACTGTGAACCTCTCTGCTTCACTCCGGCGTCAGCCTAATTATGAAATGTGTACATCGTATGGAGTGTGAAAAGTTCATGCTGTGACTATGCATGAGCAATACAATTTAAGTTGAGCTGTTGTTATGCACTTACGATGTCTTTAGCACAAAAACACACATCGTGATATAGCTACGCACCCTGTTAGTGCTGGTTGTAGTTGTGTTAATCTTTCTCTAGTCTTTTATCACTGACACTGACAATGCAATGCTTAAAAATCCCAACAACACTTCTGCACCTGCTACACTTATACAAATTCAACATATTACTGTGTTATTACCATGCTGGTGTTAATGCAGTGCTAAGAAAGGTCCACCACCCAAATAACATCTGTAAATGTGTGTAAACTGCACAAAGCCACAAAGCAACAGATGGACTTTCCTACTTTCCTATCAGCATTGACCATGCAGTGCTTAAAAATCCCAACAACACTTCTGCACCTGCTACACTTTTAAATTTAAGACATTACTATTACTACCATGTTGGTGTTAATGCAGTGCTAAGAATGGACCACCACCCAAATAACATATGGAAATGCGTGTAGCTCATGTATATCTACAGAATTAATCTGTATGGTAGGTGCAGCTTATAAAATAATAGATGACTGTAGGTACCAGCTAGGTGTACCTAATTAAGTGCTTAATGAGTGCATTATTGCAGTATTGAACGTGGAACATGCAATCTGATACGTCCATCAAACAAAACCAATAAAGTGTTAATAGAGTAGAAATCTAATTAATCGTTTCTCCAGCAACCAAACAAGTAACATCAAACTTAAACGTTAAAGTCTGATCAAGATCATTCGTGGAGAAAAGTGAAGCATCCTCATGACGTCAATCTATTTCATCAGTGAAACTTCAAATTCCTCCAGTTATTTACATGTAATGATGTGGAGAGGAGCAGCACCGTGTGTATGTGTGTGTGTGTGTGTGTGTGTGTGTGTGTGTGTGTGTGTTACAGCTGGGTATATAAACACCTCTCGCAGTTCTTCATGAGAACAAGAGCTTTTACTCTCACACGAGCAGCACACACTCTTCACCAAGACAAGGTAAAAACCTTCTGCACTACATTTCTCTGATATCTATAAGATGTAACTATTCAGAATTGATTACTAATATCTAATTATCAGTCATATTTTATAGAAAGAAATCTTGCAGCAAAAAATGATGCATTATTATATTAATATGAGGCAGAATTGCTGTAACTTTGCTTATTATTAATAGTTTTTTTTCCTTTTTTTATTGTTTTTTCTTTTTCTTTTTTACATTTTGTATTATTATTTGATTTTCATTATTACATTGCATTTTATAGTTTACTATATTATTAATTATTTTTAATAATAATTATTATTATTATCACTATATTATATATTATTTTTCATTGTTTTGTTTTAACTCCTGCATTTATATTCCTATTTATTTAACCCATGTATCAGTATTTTTATTAATTTACTTGAGTTTAATTCTTTCATTTAACTGCAACTGAACTGTTCCAACCTAACAGAAAGAGGAAAAAAAGAATATATGTATGAAATTATAGCAATATAATGTGCAATGTAAAACTCATTAATTCAATATTTTAAAACTTACAGCTCACATGATGTATTTTTCCCTCTCTGCTACCACACAAACACACCTACAGGCAGGATGAACAGTGGCGTCTGCGTTTGCGTGCTCCTGGCCGCCCTCTCCATCAGCTGGGCTGCTCGTATTCGGTCCCCTTCGGCACAGGAGGAGAACCCCGCTGTACCCTCTCAGATACACACCGATGTAAGTGCCGTACAGGATGCCAACTCTCGTGCCAACATCAAAGAGCTGATGGCCAGACTCTTCAGGAAAGGTACACACACATACACACAGATACAGACATCATTAATATAAAATGCTGAATTCAGGAAACACATAAATGTCATTCTGACTAACAGCACAATAACACAAATCACACCTTTAAGGGGTTTAATTAGTAAGATCATGTGAATATCAGATCAGTATCAGCAAATGATTAGAGCACTGATATCAAAATTGGATTAAAAAAAAAAGAATTTTTTTAATTTTTCTGTTGTTTTCTGTTGTAATTTATTTTGTTGTTATTTTCTTGATTTTTTTATAGCTTTAAATAAATATTTAATTATTTATTTATTTAAATATGAATCTATAGGGCAGCATGACACCGTAGTTGGTATAATGGTTACACCATAGCAACATCGGTCTTAAAAACCTCGGTTTGATCCCCGCCTCTGGTATAAAGTTCATAGGTTTAACCGGCTTATGTTTTCTCCAGGTACTTAAGTTTTCCAAAAACAAGACAAAACCTGCTCTGTATCTAAACTGAGTAACTGAGTAAATGTTTGAATGTATTTCCCTGCAATGGGTTACCGCCCTGTACAGGGTGTTGAAAGAGGTTAGAAAGAGGGTGGAGAAAGGATAAAGACGGGGTTTAAAGAGGGTAGAAGGAGGTTCGAGAATGGAAAAAGTCAAGAGAGGGTCAAGAGGGTTCTGAGAGGATAAAGAGGAAATAGAGAAAGGGGTAGAGAAAAAATAATTGGTAGAGATCAGATAATGAGAGGGTACAAACAGGGTAAAAAGGTGGTAGAAAGAAAGGCTAAAGAGAAAAGAGAATAAACAATAATTAAAAGACTCACCATTCTCTTCTCATCATTATATTTCCTCTCTAAATTAGCACATGAATGATAAAGTTTCTCGCCGTTTCTTGTTTTTGCTTACACACTTGCGATGCGATGGTTTCCCGGAGCAACACTGCAATTACTAAAACATTTGGCACCAAATGCTGCAGCCTCCATCGAATCCTCCTGCATTATGAAGCAATGCTGAGTGTTAGTTTTACGGTATGACACAGTAATAAAAACCCAGATTCATCAAAATCGTCACTGCTCTACATGGTGGCATCCTTACACAGGCAGCAATACGACAAATGGGATTTTTTTTAATAAGATGCTGGTGATCAACAGCAACAGGAGGAGGAACTGATAATCATGCAAACAGTGCTGTGTTTAGGTAAAAAGCCGTTTAACTTTAGGGCTCTGGTGAAACGAGGGGGGGGGGGGTCACAGAGTTTTTCCTCCTTGGGCAGTAGTGGAAGAACATAGACATGGTTCGACTCCACTGCTGACTGGAGTAAAGAAGCAGCCAGAGATATTTACTGTGAGGGCAGGTGCTGGTCTACAACCCACCAGCAAGTATATATGTGGTTCGAGCAGCACTGAAAATTGGAAATGACTAAGCTGGAGGAAATAAGGGGGTGCAAAAGCAAATAATAATAAAATAAATTAAGCTGTTGTGTGGTACAGACATATCAGTTGCTGCGTGTATGAAATAAAATGTAGAAAAATGATAGGAAACACACTGGAAAGATCACCAATCCTGACTGCACGTCTTTGGACTTCATGGGAGGAAACCGGAACACCTGTAAGAAACCCACACAGACACGGGGAGAACATGCAAACTCCACACAGAAAGGCCCCTGCTGTGAGGAGACATCTCTAACCCCCGCACCACCGTGCTGCCCTCCTAGGGTTCAGCGATCATGTTATATAACACACACCCAAACATGGAACAGAACGTTCTTGTCTAATTAAATCCCGATACTGAACCAATACTGGATCTGCTAGTGCACGAAACAAGTGTTCCTTTTTTTTTAAACAGCACTTTTATACCTAGGTAGCTCATATTTCGATTTGTTCGATTTATATTTGTTATACATTTCAAGCCAAAAAATGGTGTGCACTCTGCAACTTGCAGTTTGTCTGCATGGTACGGATGGTCAGATGTCATCCATGAACCACCAAACCTGTAGAATCTGCTGGAACATAAGTGACGCTGTCTATGGTCAAGTGAGATTTACAGTATATCAACATCAGCTCAGGGACTGGAGTGCAGGAGGTTTGTGGCTGATCATATGTGCGAAGTAAAAGCTTAATGAGAGAGTTTTTAATCAATAAAATATTAATTAAAATATAGGTTTTTGGAGGAAAAAGTATCCAAATCCAATCAATCCGATGTTGTTCCAAGGCCAACAACATTGTACCTACTGTAAAGCATGGTGATGGTAGTATTATGCAATGGGGCTAAGGGGCGAGCAGAATAATCAAAAAGGAAGACTGCTTAATTTTTAAAAAATCTCGGATTCAAATAGCTGTTCCAGGAAGACACTGATCCAAAACACACATCAGAACTGCTCCTGGAATGGCTAAATGAAAATAAATACAATGAGATGCAGCAGATTTTATTATATTAGAATTTTTTTATCATTTATTTTTCTGTTTTATTATTTTAAATGATTATTCTAGCCCACTACTGCTAAGATCTGAGCGGTGCTATCAGCCGGTCGAAGGTGTAGCCGATTCAGAGGTGCACTTGTCAGTGAGCTCTTAGTAAATATTTACTTTAATCATACTTAAATTTACAAGCCATAATAGTTTATGTAATACGTTGGCTAAAATCTAAAATTGGTGGCCGTGCCTTTCCAAAGTCAACAAACTGTGCTTCATCTCTTAATAATTTGGTGGATTTATGAATTGTTTACAGAACGGTTGTCTATCCGGGTTGCCAGATTATTGGTAATTCTGATAAATCAAGTGATTTGTACTACAAGATTAAAGTTTGTTTGTTTTTGGTTGAAAGGGAGACTCAGACGGCGTTCATTAGCTCCGCCAACGGCTCTGAGCGTGATTAAAAAATGGTTACACACACCGCTGTTTAGCCTTGCGGCTGTTTCCATACACACACTGACACAGACAGGCCTCGACAGGACCCTAAAACAGTCGGGTGTGTGCCCGAAAGCTCTGTAGCAAGCGCCTTGTTAGCTTTCGGCTTCTGTTCTGTGTAATTGTGTTTCCTCCCAGGGTTATTCCCTTTGTTCCCCTTTCCTCGAGCGTGCTTTCATAATCACGGCTAAGCACGAACCCCAACGTGCTTCTGGTAAACTCCATCGCAACAGGGTAACAACAATAAACATTGCATGGTGGGACATGAATCCTCCTGTCACGAGCGCTTCAGTGCGGTGCTTACTGTGGTGGTTAACAGCACTGGGTTCTATGATGGGAAGCGGATGAAGAAGCATTATGTGCATGTGGGTGTTCAGTGCAGCGTGGGCGACATAAAACAACCACACAACATTTTAGAGAAAGGAATCTTCTAATATGTCCAAACACACACACAAACACACACACATATACACACACATGTCTTTTGTATCTGTAGCATGGTGCGAGGGTGGGAGGTGCGAAATTCAAGTCTGAAATTCAAACCTGAACCAGAATGAACTGTGTGTGTGGCACCCGGTAAAAAGTCGCCCATCTGCTGTATTGGTATCACACCCCCGATAGCATTTTCATCCACACTAGCCACCCACAGGCCACAGTGGACGTGAAACTTCGACTTTGACTATCTCCACAATGCAGTTTACCTTAAGTATTAAACATTAAAATATCAAGGCAAACACTTAGTCCCGCTGTACACATGCAAAAATGCGACCCAGCATTACTGTGGCAAGATAAAGCTTTTATATTTAAAGAGCCTGCATCTGTTTTGCATTTAGTTAGCATCCAATTCAACGTTTTTTATCACAAATCACATAACACATAAAAAATGTAAGCGAATTGATGATATTATGCACTGTAGAGGGAGAAATATGCAAACTGGGGATCATTTGCCCATCTTTACTTCTCATA
Source organism: Trichomycterus rosablanca (assembly GCF_030014385.1). NCBI lineage: Eukaryota > Metazoa > Chordata > Actinopteri > Siluriformes > Trichomycteridae > Trichomycterus > Trichomycterus rosablanca. The sequence continues at coordinate 20,374,389 of NC_086009.1, forward strand.
AACTCAGCCTTTTATGGATACTGCTTTTGTACCAAATCATGATTACGATCACCTGTTTGAAATCACATAACTATTATTATTATTTACCTTATTAGCCCTAAATTACCCCCGTCCCAACTTTTTTTGGAATGTGCTGCAAGCCTAAAATGCAGGAATGAATGTATAAAAACAAATGAAATTAACTTGACCAGACAAAACACAAACTATCTTGTGTAGGAAAATTCCTAATGATACTATTTTTATTAGTAATAACTTTTCTATAAATTATTTTATATTATAAAGTGCTTTTATTAACACATGCACCCACATCAGCTCCTCCTCTGCTCTTAAGCTTAATGAGATGTTAAAGTCGATCAGTGAGAAGTTTGTTCATGTCAATGGCAGTAGCTGTCAAACGGCTCAAAACTTCCACCCACGTCTTGTAAAACGTTTCCTTCGATACTTCTGCTGTCAGTCAATGTCGTTTCCTCATAAAATATTTCTGCCCAACACTGCGGTGTTGCTGCTGATGTAACATGGAGTAACATCGAGCAGCATGGGTGACAGGAAGGCCGCAGAAAAGACGAATGTCAGATTGTGGGAATATCTGTGACTTAATCGTCGCATAAAACCCAGCAGGCTGGCAGTATGGATCACAAACATGACTTGTTTTTGTGGGTGCTGCATTGCTCCAGGGTCCTGGAGGCCTGGGATGAAATTTGCCTCCAGCCACTGACTGTGAGAAGTTTGGCACTGTTTTTCTGTCTATATGAGATGAACTCAAGCCCAGAGAACTTGTTGTTTCTAAATAGAATTGACAAATGTACTTATTTTGCATACAGCATAGGAGTTTTAGGTTGCATGACTTGATGCAGTGGTGGGCTGTGTTAAGTGACAACGGTTTTCCAGAGTATTGATTAGTTTTTTACCCAATCTTGTTTACAACTGATGTGAATTAACACTAAAGCTCGACACACAATGTCTCCTATCAGCCAATAAAAGGTTACAACCGTCCATGTTCAGATCTAGATGGCGAAGTGATATACTGATGCAGACGTTTATGCTTCATTGTTATTTAAACCCTCTCTATTTCTTTACAGGTTCTGTTCGCCGAAATTCAGCCGTGAACAAGGCAAGTGCACTGAGTCCCCAACACCGGATAAAAGATCGGGATTACCTGGGCTGGATGGATTTTGGTCGCCGAAGCGCTGAGGAGTACGAATACTCATCATGAGAAACACCACCTCTCTCTTCTTTCTGTTCCAAATAAATAAAGAATATATTTATTACTTTTCCTCTTCTTCTTACAATGATCTTAATGATGTATGTATTTGATGTACATTTGTTTGTAAATTGTTATGACGCAATATACACTTTCACCAAATTTTTGTCAGAAATGCCATGTTTTTCTTTTTTTGGTCACTGGCTTTTTAATGTCATTTTCAAGTGTCGGTCATTAAGAGAAAAAGCTGCTTGATGTGTTTCCAATAAATCAGGTCAGCATTAGACTATGGCCTTAAACACTGAAGGCTGATGCTTTGTTTATTAAACTCCTAAGTAGCACACATACCACTACATAATACATAATAACCCATAATTATTAAATTACAACATTAAATCTTAAATCTTCAGCAATGGTAAAAGGTCATTATGAAACAAGACAGAAACAAAACAATACATACAAACTAGAATTAAACACGTCACATTTAATGTCAATGAAGGCATATACAGTACGTTCATTGACAGTTTTATATACTGCCAAATTTACTGATTCCAAATACGTTATAACAATAAACAGCCCATTTCTTTGTGCTGTTTAGCAGTATGGTACAGACTGCCCATAGAACAAATGACATAAGGACAAATTATCATCCAAAAAAGGTCTAAGTTTACCTTAAAGACATTAAAGCAAACTGAATAGCTCAGTTCAGGTCATCATGAAGAGGTCAAGATAATATAAAACTACATATACGCTCTAGTCCATGAATTACAAAGGTACTTATTAGAATGGCTACTATGACACCAACTGTCATTGTGATAACTAGGTGATGTTTGTGGTTCAACCACATTCAAGGTGCCAAGGTGCCTTTATAGATGAAGAAGACCACAAGGAGGAAGTCCTTATTAAAAAAAAAAAAAAACTGGTAACACGCCAGCAATGGAACACACTGACCTAAAGCAACCACACATGGATTGAAATAAGTAAATAACCCTTAGCTGGATCAGCAAACTAATGATCTATCCCACCTCCTTCAAGTCCCAAACCTTCTAAAAGGATACCTGTTTTCTTATACATACGGGATGGCAAAGACTTATGCAAGCCTCCAGCTTTTCCTTTAGTTAACGTGGATGTCCTGGGTGTGAGTTCTGATCTTAAACCCATTAAACATCTATTGGGAGACCTTAAAATTCCCATATATTAACATTTTCCCAATTAAGTTGTAGAACTTGAAAAACTGAGACATTAAAAGACACCAATTCCAAATCTGGAACGTCACAAAGCACACAGCAATGATTTGCAAATCCTATCTGTGCTCAGTTTGTGTAACGTGGAAGGTTATACAACAGCTCAACCCCCACACATCTGGTAGAGATGAAACTGAACCCAAATCCAATGAAGAATCCTGTGGCTAAAAAAAACAAAATCCAAATAGGGGAAATTTAGAAATAAAATTATGGCTTATGATCTGCGCCCAAACCAAACTCTTAAAAAGTAGGACAGGAGACTTTCTGTGCTTCCAAGTTCAGCCTTGGATGAACCCCATGACCACTCACACCTCCCTCCCTCCCAATGTGGTGCATTAATGGGGCAAGTCTCACTTCTGGAAAGTGGGATATCGCACCAGTCTCCCAAGACAAGCATGGCGTGAGACCCAAACCACTAAAACCATAGCGAGATGCTGACATTCGGAGTGAACGTTGCGGTCTGGCATCACAGCTTCAAGAGAAAAGGTGTGCCAGCTGATGTGCTGACAAAATTTTTTTGACATGGACCAAAATCTGCACCCTTTGCAATCCATTTTTCCTAATAAAGCAACCAAAGAATAAATACACAAATATGCAATAAATTATTGGTGCAACTGCCATTTTTCCCTGACGAAATGCTTGATGAAATCCAAATTTTGCAATTGTGGAATCATAGAAAACAAAATGCTGTACTGCATTTAGAGAAAGTACTGTACGCTATCAAGAACCACCAGAACATGTGGACCTGGCACTGTGGTCCCAGAAAAATAAGTGTCAGACATGTCAGACTGTGTTACTGTATGAAGAAATAAGTTTGTGCACTACGACAATGCCATTGAGAAATCTTCTCCTGGAGCCGATCAATTGTTGGAAATGACTTCCCGAAGGTCCAGCTCAATCTCATAACGTGTGAATGTACGTTTGTATGTGTGTGTGTGTGTGTGTGTGTGTGTGTGTGTGTGTGATGGTGTGATTATTACAGCCATGATTCATATTTATAGATTGCCATCTCCTGTCTCGCGCTGACCCCCCCTGCACACACACACACACACACACTCCAGTCTGCCATTATAAGATATTTGTAAGATCTGAACACAACAGCATTAGGCTCAACATCTCCTGACCTTTAATAAATGCACAATTACACAAAGCTGTAATGTAATATGAACAAATGTTAATCTCATCACTGTCGCATCATCCTCCACAGATCAACACTCACATGACAGAAAAAAATGACAGTGCATCACATTAACAGACAGGGCTTATTGGATTGGATGAATGGCAGTGCATAAAGCCGTTTGATGAATTGGAACCAGGTATTTACGTGTGACATCACTGTCTAACTGTCAAAATACTTTTTTAACCAAAGGGGGCACAAATTTACATAGACAGAGTAAAGTCTTTATTAAGCAAGCGAGTAAATGATCTTGTTACGGGTGTATTCATGCCCCCTGTACAGTGTTTTTACCTGGTTCACTGTAACCCTGACCAGGATAAAGAGGTTATTCAAATGAATGAGCAGTGATTAATATCTAGTTATATCAGATGTTTTGGGTGGTGACACCGATTCTGTTTAAAAAGCATTCATACTGTACATTTTCACTACATAAACTGTGTAATTTTTTACATTATCTTTCTAAAATTAATGTCACACAAGTTCATAGATGCAGCTAACCATGCAGCATCAGGTTTTTAAATCTCAGTACAGGAAAATTCTTGTAAACAATAATTGAACATGCGGTGGAATTACGCAGGTAGAGAGATCAGCTAAAAAAAAATGCTGAAGTGTTCCTTTTAATGTGTTAGCATATGCTAACGCAGCTGGTCTAAATGAATGAGTATGCATATGTGAATGAATCAATGACTAAATGGAGAAGAGCATCTGGGAATAAGGGTGTCTCATGGGTCTGTATGCACCATTACAGATGTATCCGAAGCATAACATCCTCAACGAGCAATTACTTTTGGTATTTTAATATCCTGCTCAATGACGCAAAACGTCTCGCAAACAATTTCGATTCCCCTCAGTGGGACAGGAAATGAAAAAATTGGTTTTAAAAGTTCTAACATTTTTAAACATGAATCATTACTTTACTTCCAGTTAACAATATGATAAATAATTGAATTTAATATCTAATTTCTGATTAAAATGCTGAAATCAAAAAGTTATCAATGTCAATTCATATAACTTTAATATACTAACATATATAAAAAATATACTTGATTAGAACAAACAAAACCTGAATAAAGAGAGTCAGATGTAACTGTGCATGAAGATGAAGGTGTATTCAATTATTTGTGCTAAATAAAATAGTTTTATAGATTTTAGGTTCTGTTTCTAAACCAGTCGCACCGTCATACTTTTTCCATAGTATTGGGAGCACTGAGTAACACGACCATAACTGACTGATATATAGTACACCTGAATGCAAAAATCAAGTGTCCATATACTTGTCGCAAAGGCTAATCTGGAGCTATTATGTGTTGTAATGTAATGCATTTATTTACACTTTAGATCTTGACAACATACAACAACATGTCAACATTGTACATCATGTTGTCCACAAACTAGTCTGTAACTGATGGAAGCTTAATTTATTTGTTAGTTTTCATCTTATTTGAATGTTTATAATAAAGCTCTGCCAATTCCCAGAGCTAACGGCTAAACACAATTAGCATCGTCGTGTTTGTTAATTTCACTCGAGTGCCTATTGCCCTGATTCTGTACTCATGTGTCTGTATGGAAGCTTATTCCCACCACCTAGAGGAGAAAACAGGGAAACAGTATCTTAAAATTAATCTTTAATCTTTCTGAGATTAAAAAAGCCCAATTCTGGCGTAATAAATCTAAACATTTTGGGACCAGATTTCTGTGTGTACTTCATACAGGAGCATTTTAACATCGGTTTGTACTATAAGCCATTTCAGTGCTACAGATTTATTTTGCTCGTTTAGACGCAGATAAAAACAATATGTGCACTGATTCGGAAAGGAATGCATGGCAAAAGAGGTTCTGTTCTTTCATACATGTGTTCATTACCTCTTTTGCACTGTTTTCTATAAAAGAAGTAACAGTCCAGTAATGCTGCTGGTGCATTAGATACAGTACAGACGTCCATCTGCAGTCAAACCGGTGCATCAGATAAACAGAAGTAAGCAAGCAGTGCCCTCCAAAGGAAGACAAGACATGAGACAGAGACAGCACGATTCTGTTTTTAAATGTCGTGTTTTTAGTTTTATTGCAAACAGTTTACAATTTACAGTGTAATTTATTGCATCCTTGCACTCCAGCATCCAGCATCACCCTGCTCTCCTTACCTGAGACTCATTTATCCTACAAGAAATGTAACTGTAAGTTATTATTTAGGGTTGGAGCAAAGTAAACAAAGAAATAGCCAATTAATCTCAAGAATATTTCACTTTTTTGTTTCTACTATGAAATCATTTAAAAAACTTATCATAGAATAAAAACTTAAAAACATAAAATCTATTAATTAATCCATCCATCCATTCAGTACATCCTATTGTCCCACAATCTTTCATTCAACTATTATTCAGTTAAATTAGTTTAATATTTTATTCATTGATACATTTAACCTGTCTATTTATTCTTACAACCAACTGGTGTGGGCATTTAGCTAACTATCCAATAGTTCCTATGCGTTCATAAGTCTATCTATTCAATTCATTCATTAATCCTTATAGACATCCAGTCCAATTAAAGAAATCCATTCATTTATCCATCCATATAAATAAGCAGCATTAGATGGCAATATAAAGTGTTTACTATGAGAGATGCTCTTTTCCTAGATAATAAGTTTATAACAATAAGTTTGTGTGTATATACAATTTTTATTAAACTCATGGCAAAGGTTGCAGTTTCAAAGCCAGTTGATTAATATCAGCAACTTCTTCTTTCTTAGCTAAATGGACTTAGTTTGCTTGTAAGACAAGTATTTTGTGGTAAATGGTGAAATGTGAAGTGTTTAATGTGTAAATTTAGTTAGTAACAACATCGCAGAGCACCCAAATCATTTGGCAAAATTGCATGAGAAAAAGTTAAGAGATGAATACTTTTTAAGGCTCTATATTGTGAAAAACATCTTAGTGAATTTTAATGTATTTTACATAATGTAAATCCTAAGATTGATGTTAAAACAGGACCAGCAAATGTACGTTTGCTGTGTTTACACTGGATAATATGACTTTGATCCGGTTTAATAGAAGCTATATACAGAAATACGGGCAAAATTAGAGGACACAGGAAGAAAAACCTTATTTTGCTCTTCTTTGAAGGAATAATTGTTTCCATGCAAAATTGCTGAATTCTGCATTTTAATATAAATCTCTACACTACTGTGGTTTATGTGTTCACGGGTGGGGTATCTACATCTATCTACTTGAGACTTGTCTGCTTTGGAAGCCTTGACATCAGAAGTAGATCGTCCCCTTCAGGTCCGGGACCCTTCATGGCCATGCTGGCTCCCACCACTGCTGGGTAGCTCCGGTTGCGCCTCAGTCCTTCAGGCGTAAAAGGTGATCCCGTCCTCCTCAAACCGCCTAAAGACCCTAAAATCGGACCTGACCCTGAGATTCCCGCTGCCCTTGGACTCGCCAGCCCCAACCTCTTTAACTTATCCACTAGGTTCAGATTGTACACGCTGACGTCCGTCTGGCTCTCACAGTCTCTGGCCTGGGCGTCACCTGCAACCTCCTTCAGAATGGACCGTGCCGGCTTAGAAGCAAGGAAGTTCTCGTAGGAAGGGCTTTTAAACGAAAAAGCAGCCGAGGTGTCCGGATCTGCAGAGTGAGGGCTTGGGATGCATCGTGCAGGAGAGTTAGGTGGAGTGGAGGGTTTCCGAGGGTCCGGAAGAGATGATGGAGAGGGTACGGAGGTGGAGAAAAGGACACCATCGCTGGCCCGGTCCCAGGTATGTGGCTGATAGACAGCTGCAGAGATTCCACGCTCCTGCAGGAGGCGCACCAAACCCAGTGATGTGCTGAAGGTCTTGGTAGACTCTCGCAAGTTGGTGAAGGACTGAGACTGGGAGAGGCTTAGGCGGCGTGGTGTACAGGGCGTGGCTGCCGGGGTGGAGCGAAGACTGGTTGACAGTACACATGAGGCTGTGGGGGCAGAATTCAGGCTGAAGAGAAAGTGTAAGAGACATAAATAAATACGTATACACAGATCTAATAGTAAACAGTATGTAACGTTTCTTGAGCCAGCGGCGGACAGTGTTATGTGACAACAGTGTTCCAAAGGCTGTCTCACCTGGGAGTGACTCTGGTGATCTCGTCGGATGGGTGGAGGATCCTGCAGGTAGTGAAGGTGTAGGTGGAGCTGGTGTGGGCCATGCATTTCCCTGGGTAGTACACTGAAAAAAAATGGAACAATAGCTTCAATTTTACATACAAGTGGGTCAGACTGTGGTGTTGAGGTACCAGTAAATGATGGGTGAAGCTGTGATTCTGTAACACTTAAGTTAAGCATCATCACCTGAGAACTCAGCGACGGAGTGACTTGTACCAACGGAAGGCGAAGAGGAAGCGGATGAGACGTGGCCCAGGCTTGGATTGGCCGTAGTGGTGGGGAGGTTCTGGAAGTACTGTTCTCCTGGCTCATCCTCCTCATAGTCTCCATACTGATAAACCTCCTCCAGGTCCAGCTCCAGCGGACGGAACCCCTTTGGGACGACGCCAGGACGGGCATCCAAAATCCCACCCAGATTTGGCTGTGCTAACTGCTGCCAGTGCTGTAAGGTGGCAGAGCCTGGTACAAAACAGAACTTCCTTTAGGATAAACTAAATAAGTAGCGTTACGATGGCTGTGAATTCACAGGGTCTGACATTTCTCTCACCTTCCAGAGGTTTGACAATCTGGAGCTTGTCCGGAAGGTACGGCCGGCTCTGCCACACGCCCAGGGACATGATGCTCTCGCTGGGCGGGATGCCGTAATGTGGAGAGTCGTGGTGTCGCCTCTCCCGCTCCTCCTCGAAGAAACGCCGCTCGCTTAGGCAGTTCTGTCGGCGCAGAGAGAGACGCCGCAGTGCCAACTTCAGGTCTTCTGAGCTGGATCGCTTCTCAGGATAATCAGCACTGCAGGCGGTGTACAAAAAATCACATGTAAACACACTACACATTATATAATAATATTACATAATATTAATATTGTTATTACTGTTGTTGCTGTAGGGCTTTTTTCTTGTTTTTATGTTTGTTTTAATTTTTGCTTTATTTTTTGGAGTGCTGGCAACCATCTGACACCATTTACTGGTAAAACAGGACCAATTCATGTCAGTTACAGTCACTGACAATGGCCAAGGCCCTGTGATGGATTTGTGTCCTGTCTGGGGGGTGTTACTGGACTGAATCCAGTGATTCCAGGGAAACTGGACCCACTGTGACCCTAAAGAAAGGGAAATGTTCCCTCTTGCATCTCTGCCCTTCACATGGACCTCCAATGAGTTCAAAAGCATGGGTTCGGAAGACATGGGTTTAATCCTTGCCTTCCAACAACGTCTATAAGAAGTTTTGCATGTTCTCTGGGTACTCCTCCACCTCCCAAAAGATATATAACTTACCCTGGGTTTGAGTGAGTCTGTAAATGTGAGTGGCAGTTTGTACAGGGTGCACTCCTGCCTTGCAGACAGAGTTTCCAGGTTGCAGTAAATGAATTAAGCTATAATTGAACTAAACTAAACTACAGGTAGACTCGTGGAAGCCCCACTCACCTGGCATCTACTGGCCCCATCTCCAGGAGCATGCTCTGTGCACGGTTATCCAGGGCAGCTGTATCACCGCCGCCACTGTCAGAAACGCTGGTCAGTGCTGAGAGCGTCTGATTGGATCCCGGGATGTTAGTAAAGGGCGGAGCTGGTGAGCGCTGCCTGACTGACTGGTTAACGTTCTTAACTGTCTCGAAAACTCTCTTGTGCTGTACCCTGCACACACACACACACACACACACGGGTACATATGCACACACACAGGTATACAAACACACACAAAAAATAGTAAAATGTGGTAAAAATATGGTATAATTACTACATTATTTGTTAGTATAATCATTTGTGTCTGTTTATTATTATATCATTTTTATGCAAGAATCTTCTAAAAATAAAACATCACATTTAGCAGACGCTTTTATTCAAAGTGATTTACAATTGTGACAGAATACAGTTTGACCAACTGAGGGTTAAAGGCCCTTGGCAGTGGTGGGACTTCATCCAGCAACCTTCTGATAACTAATTCAGTACATTAACCACTGTGCTACCACTGCCCTCATCACTCTGTGATCTGTACAATATCTCCTGCTTAAACGTTATTATATTATTATCATTACTATTATATGTTCAACTCATGAAAGCTCATACTTCTGCTCATCATGTTCAGGGTTTTCATGGATCAGCTCCTTTCTCATAGAGCCCTCAATTTCAGCAGCCAAAGAGTCCTAGCACATAAAGACACACAACAGTAAGTCAGGCAGCAAATTTTGATGCTGAAAGATAATAAACGTCTGTCTAAAATAAACCGTTTGTTCATTTTTAGACCTTGAGTTCCTTAAAACTGCCTTAATATGCAGCAGTCTTGAAGGATTAAACCTTCACTATATGTATTTGAGAACTATTTTGCTACCTCTAATACATCTGGTAGACTAAACAAGTAATAAAGTGTGTACCATGGGGAAGAGCCCGAGAGGGTGGTAACGCCGAGGAGTTCCGCCGTTCACGCTCCTATTGCGCAGGTTCTTCAGCTCCTCCTGCGCCTCATGCAGCATCTCAATACACTCGCAATACTTGTTCTCCAGCTCACAAAGCTGTAGAAGTATGTACATATGTGTGTTTACATATGATGTATAAATAATCTCATGAGGTAAATTGTTTTATGAGGTTGTGAGGTCACTAGGTGAGGTACCTCGGCTGTAAGTTGCCTCTGAGCATCTTTAGCTGCGACCAGATGCTGAGAGAGCTCCTCGTTCTCCAGTGCACACTGTCAAACACACAATAAATCAGATTTCATTTGTCATATTATATCACGTTTCTATTTGTAATAGTGTATTTTTTGTGTTTGTGAGTGCGTGTGTGTGTACGTCTCTGTGTATGTGTGTGTATGAGAGTATGTACCTGTATGTGTATGTGTAGGCGTGTGAATGTATGTGTGTTGATATGTGTATGTGTGTATGAAAGTATTTATATGTGGTGGAGCTGTGTGTGTGTGTGTGAGTGTTTATATATGTGTATGTCCATGTGCGTCTGTGTGTTTGTGTGTTTAAATGTATGTGTGTGTATATGAAAGCATTTACGTGTATATGTACAGTAGGTGTGTGTACGTGTGAGAGTGTTTATGTGTGTGTGTATGAGAGTATTTATACGTGTAAATGTAGGTGTGTCAATGTATGTCTGTTTATATGTGTGTGTGTATGTGTGTATGTGTGCAGGTGTCTGTGTCTTTAAATGTGTAAGAATATTTATATGTGTGCACGTACTGTATGTGTGTTTATATTTTTGTGTGTGTGTGTGTGTGTGTGTGTGTTTTAGCTCACCGTTTTAGCTTTTTTCTGCAGGTCGACCACCTGTGACAGTAAGTGTGTGATTTCTTCTTGCTGACGAACAGCATCCTCCGTCTTCCTGGTTAATTCCTCGGCTATAGATGAGATCTGCAGGCTGGACTGTCCTATAGAACGACACAGTTTCAGTACAATATCTCCTGTGGGCTTTTCAGTGAGGTTTAGGTCAGAGAACCAGGGTGGCTGTTGCAAACCAACCACTTCTGTGTGGATTTGTTCATACGGTTTGACTCTTAGTCCTAATGGAAGATCCGACCAAGACCCAGTTTTAGCGGCTCGGCCAAATTAGACTGAACAATCTGGTCTGTTGGTTTGTTCCTGGATTCCATCTGGTCATCCAGCCACAATTTTTCTTTAAACCATGATTTATAGGGAAATTAGCAATGCCAGTCATCCAAATGAGAAAGACGGGTTTGCTCCAAGCTCCGAGCTACCTGTATCACCTGGATTAAAATTGTGACCTTGGGATGACAGGACAAACACTTTTCTGTGTTTGAGCCCTAATTACAAATAAATAAAGGGACTAATAAGACTTTCTTTTACAGTCCCTTACTTTTTAGTTATTAACCAGGACTCCAAAGCACTAGGTAAGTCAAGTTACCCAGGTTTGTACCCCACACTTACCTGGTTAATACCTAGAACTAAATTCAAGTGTTACTAAAACTATTTACCTGCAAAAATAAGCATCTTAGCCAGCAAATAATGTTGAAAAGAGAGATTAGTGCATTAGTGTACTTACTGAGCTCTTTCACACAGTCGTTCACCAGTTGCTGCTCCTTTTCCTCATAGGTCTCCGTCTCAGACTTCAGGTGACTTGCCTAAACATACACACACACCTGGTTAAACATGACATTGAAATGTACAGTAAATTTCCCGTAAATGTTTGGCATTCAGCATTTAGCAGATACAAACACAATCTAAGCAATTAAGGGTTAACAGTAGCAAACTTGAAATTATGAGGCTTGCACTAGTGATTTTCTAATTATTAGTCCAGCTGTTTAACTGCTGATCTACCAGTGCACATTCTCATCATACACTATATATGTGTGTGTGTGTGTGTGTACCTCTGATCGCAGGGAAAGGTTCTCCTCCTCCAGGTCCCTGAGTTTTCTCTGCAGCACGTCCGTGTTGGAGTCATTCGGAAACCGCAACGACGCCCTGCCACGCTGACCTCTGACCCCACAAAGACAACACAGAGCTGCACATTACCACAGTATCCCTACACTACATTTGTTATTACTGTATTCAGTACTGTAACAGCTCTGTGGTGGACAGTGAGAGCAGGGGTGTATTTAGTAATACATTCCTGTCCACAACAAGCAGCTGAATATTTGTTTGCCCTCAACGTATTCTTGTCTCACCTATAGATGAACTGATTGTAATAATTGATTTCCTCTTTTTCTTATACAGGAAACTTAAAAAATGGATGAAGAATAAAGAGAGGACTAACGACGGAGACGTTGCATCCTCCTCACTCTCCTCTGCTGTGTTGGTGTAGAATTGCAGGAGCTCATCTTTCAAATTCAGCTCATGATGAAGCTGAGCAACCTGAAACACAAACAGAACAACAATGTGTATGAAAAAAGGTTACAAAGCCACGACCAAGGATCTAAAACTTCAGTAAATCTTCACAGAAGTGTCTGGTCTTACTAATTGTTTTTAATTGTTTTCAGGGACCACAAGCACACAAGTAGAAGATGGTTCAAGAGGCAAAAATGTCTCCCAGGATCATAGTTGAAGATTTCCAGAAGACAGACATTTATGGCTCCTGATATAATCCCTACTGGGTGAGATGGTGGCAGATGTAGGGCTACAGGCTCGGCGATAGTTGGTGAGTAAGCATAAAAGACCACTGCACCACCTGAGCGCCCTCAGCCCCATTTAGCTTAATATCATCTAAAGCACAGACTGAACGACTGTCCAAACATTAGGACCTACAGCCATTTAAAAAAAGAGAATATAAGCTAATTTAATTTCAAAATAGAAAAGAAATTCTGGAAAGTCCTACCTCTTCTCTGATGTTCCCAACTTGCTCTTCCAGATATTCGTTTTGCTCAGACAAAACGCGGTTCTTCTTTAGCAGGGACTGTCCAATCCGAGCAGCCAGCTCCAGATCCCGCTCTTTCTGGAAAAGAGGCAAAAATAATGCATTTAAAAGAAGATTTAAAATAATAATAATAAAATAAGTAGTTTAGGGACAAGATGGCATCGTGGCTCACCTCCTCCAGAAGTCTGGTGACAGCGTCGATGTCATTGTAGGTCTTAGTCATCTGGCCCACTCGTTCAGCACATAGTACTATGGGTAAAATGGAAACACACACTTAAATAATCAGCGTTGCTTCTTCTAGAACTCCAGGACTAAATCTAAATCACTTATGTAAGCTGCATATAATGTAAATATATATCAATACCTTTCAGTGCACCCTGAAAATAATCCTAAACATGCACCAGAAGAAAGAAATATTCCTGTACAACTTTTTCCTGCGCTGTTCTGAAAAGCTCTGTGCCCGGCTGTGTGAACAGTCTATTCCCCGTGTGACCTGAAGTTATCCTGCCAACGCCAACGCTGCTCCTTGATCAGGCATGGTCACCTAGCAACGGCTGCCATGCCAACCTTACTCAGCAGCCGCATTCGCATCCGCCGTCAGACAGAATCACATCATCTAACACCGCTCGCTCCAACACACACCAGCAAACTCATTCCTCACAGTTTACACACGACGGTGGAGACTGTACAGACGCTCGCATGACCCCAAATGAAAAGGATTAGCCAAGACGTGTTGGGTGTCTATCAGTATGGTAAGGACTGTCCACAGAGTAAATCTAAATCAAGATGATGCAGAGCTCTAAACAAGTCAGGTATATGGAAAAGCTCTTGTTAAAGGTAGTGAAGATACCTCATAGCCCTCTTATTCATTTCAGCTCTGGCCCTTGGCTGGCCAGACCCCCATTTGCAGATTTATTTGAAAAATAAAAAAGGATAAAGGCTCTCACTGTGGTTCAGTAGAGTCTTAGAGCTTTGTGAACCTAGCCGTTTGAGGGGGCACATCTCAGTGCCGATCCCAAGTCCGGATAAATTAAAAATGCAGATGAATGATCCATTGTGGTGACTCCTAATGGGAAAGCATTTACAGCTACTCTGGAGTTTCCTCAGATTGTAGCACAGTGTTCCTGTAGAAACTTTAAAGTGACTGTTAAGAGAAGGAAAAGATTTGCAGCTATCGTGATTATCCTGGCGAAAACAGTTAACGCCTGAGCTGTAACCAGAAGCTTCTCACAGTTATGCTTAGAGGATTTTAATGATGAAGATGATGTGAACAGGAAGAGGATGATAAGACCAGGTACTATAGATGGAGGTGGATGAATTCCCTGCAGTGACTTACAGAAGTAGCCGAGTGTCTCCTGGATCTGCTCGTCGGTCAGGTCGATGGGTGTATCAGGAGAGATGAGCGGCGTGTGCAGCCAGTCGTCGTGATCATAGCCGTATACGGTGTCGGCTCTCAGCCTGTAGAGCGGCAGCTTCTCCTCCAACAGACTGATGATCTCCACCTCAGGGAGCTCTGTGCTGTTACACACATCTACACACAGACACAAGGCTCCTGGTAAGTATAGTCCACAGCGTGCGATTTGTAACACAGCCGGTTTACTGCGTATCACTATGCCTGCTGTTTATACATAAAAGGTAGGAGTGTGTGAGTGTGTTGGGGGGCTTAATCACTGTTATTACTTACATCACATCACATAACTGCTCATGTTCACTGATGCTGCATTTCCAGTGTTCAATTTCTAACCTCACTAGGGGCGCCACCTGCTGCTCATACACTGTACCTGCACCACACTGAACCAACACACCAACAGCAGTGCGTCTTTGTGCAGTCAACTTCTAAATTTGCCTGCAAATAAATCCTTAATAGTTTTACCCAGTCCTGCCAGTTTATAGACATTATTATATTATGCTGATGTTTGGGCTGTTTCTAATCGTCTATGGGTTCTAAGCAACATTCTATTATTAGTTATTCCAATTTTTTCCGTATTTAGGATCTAGTCCACATAGCGGATCTGGGACAATTTTGACACTGGATGCTCCTCCTGATGCAACCTTCCTATTTTTATTCAGGCTTGGGGCCGGCACTGAGAGCCAATCATGTCGGTCAAAATCTGTAAGCTCTAGTAAACATGAGGTTTAAACCCAGATCCCAGAGGTAATAGACTAGCGTTATACTGCTCGGGTGACTGCTGTGCCACCCGAGCGCCCTGGATATCAATAATATACAAACCAAAAATCCAAAAGATACCAACCACATTTCTTGGTAAACCAGTACCTGTCCTATTATTGCACACTGGAAGATGATTCAGGGAAGTGTTCAGTATTGCAAACGTAAATTCATTCATTTAATTATTGTCAGTTTAACCACCGTTTTATCCTGGTCAGGGTTGAGGTGGCCCTAATTCACTGGGTGAAAGGCAGGACACACACACATTCATAATTCTTTGGACTTGTTGGAGAAAACCGGAGCACTCGGAGGAAACCCAAGCAGACACAAGGAGTACATGCAGACTCCACACAGAAAAGATCCTGGCTGTCCGACCAGGAAATCACACCCGGTTGAACCCTTCTTTCTGTCCCACTACGCCACTGTGCCAGCGCAAATGTAAAATCTACTTATAAAGGAATGTAAATATGCTGCAGTGAGTTTGAGCAGTTTACACACTTCAATATAGTGTTTGTGTTTATGTAAGGCCAATCAATACACAGGGTTACTCTGAGGTTAAGCACTAATCTCAGTAGAGTATTCATTCTTATAATAAATAATGAAAATAAAATGTTCCCTTCCAAACTTGGACTGTGTTCCACATTACTCGAAACTAAATGCATCTAATGAAATGAAAATCTGTAGTTTGTAAACATATTTTTCCTGTACACACATAACTGCTCCTGAAACCCTGAATTTCTTAGAACAACGGCCGCAATCTTTTACCACCCCTTTTATCCTGGTCAAGGTCACAGTGGGTTCTCTTTCTATGGAATCACAGGGTGCATTAAACTAACACACCACGAATAGGACGCCAGTCTTTCATGACGCCTTGGCCAACCCCCATTAGGAGCATTTAAGGTGCATTTTCAACTTTTACAACATGACTGTGACGCTGTGTGAAAAGGTCCATAAACACATAGTTTGATTGGCCCACACTGAACACCACTGGAATGAATGGGTGTGTTGACTACAAGCCAGGCCTTTAAGTCCAATATCAGTGACTAAACATTAATTTATTTATTACACCTGTTAGCAATATTTGTGGCTGAAACACACAAATTCCATAATCATAAGGTGTGTCCCAATGCTTTTGTCCATATAGCATATGTACACATGACACAAACACACACTGACCTGTGATAGTCCCTGCGTCCCGGTATGCAGAGTGTAACAGAGCTGCGGGTTCGTCAGTGCCTTCGCCTACATACTGCTCCTCCTGGATGGACCCCAGAAAGTTTGATGTGGTCGAGCTTCTTTCTGAGTGGTCAGAACCCAACTCGTCCAGCTTGGCAACTTGTCACTGGGGGCTAAGAACGTCGGCCATGGGACACCGAACCTCTAACAGCCTGAGACAGAGAGAAAGATGGTCTCTTTAACAAACTATCAGTAAATAACAGAAATTTCTGAATCACATAACACATTAAAATGTAAAGCTGTTAGATGCAACACTCACTACTGAGTTACAGACTGCTCCTGGAAGCTACATATCTGGACTGGAAATCACACCTCACCGTTTGCCCATTATGGACAGACCTGGGTTTTAGTAGATGGCAAAATGCTGTCATCTACCTAAATGCACAGTGCCAGCTGTAAAGTACGATGGAGGTAGAATACTGTAATGGTAAGGTGCAGCTCAGTCCCAGTACAGGTTCATTTTGATGGATCTCTAGAAGAAGAATGTAGAAGAATCTGCCTGGCCTGCATAGATCCCTGATCTTAACCTCATCTAACACAGTTCATATCGTCCGGCATCCCTTCCTGACCTCTTTAATGCTTTTGTGGCTGAATAAATGTGAATCCCAGCAGTCCTTTTCCCAGCAGAAAAGTGGAGGCTGTTACAGCATCAGATCAACTCCATATTAATGCCCATACATCTAAGTGTTGTGTTCAGGTGTCTACATACTTTTGGCCATGTAGCATACCGCTACAAGATGGATAGCAGGGTATTAAACGCTCACCGACTTACACCAAGGGTCAGTTTAAGGGTCAGCATCCATAGATGAGTAGCCAATCCACCAACTATTCACTAAGTTATTCACTCATTTTTACTAACCCCTTCATCCTGGTCAGGGTCCAGTCACCATACTCCAAACACAACACACACCAGGACCCTAGAACTAAGCTCCATACAGATGGAGCTTGGCTGTGGATTTGTAATGTTTCCAACAGGCTAATGATCAGGTGTCCACATATACAAAACACATGTTTCTTTTTAATCATTTTCTTTCTATATAATAAATGTAACATCACTGTGAATAAAACTCTCAGTGAGGAGTTTGGTATGTTCACCTCACGTCTTTCAGTTTTGAAAAACATGCAGAAGGTGTATTGGCTACTGAAAAATGTGTGAGTGCCTCATACCCTGCAATGTCTAAAGTTTATTCTCCCACCTCGCCCCAGACCAGGGTGTTAACCAGGGTTAAGGTACTGGACAAGTCATCGAAAAAGGTCACAGGATCAAACCCCACCACTGCCAGGTTGTCACTGTTGGACCCTTGAGCAAGACCCTTAAACCTCAATTGCTTAGACAGTATACTGTCACTGTACTGTAAGTCACTTTGGATAAAAGCATCTGCTAAATCCCGAAGATGTAAACGTAAATGAAGATGTATGGGCGTGACGGTGGCGTCATGACGTCAGAATGCTGCGGTTCTTGTTGCGTAAACAAAACACATTTAAACCGAACTGGTACACTGGAATAAAACACAAGCTCAGAGATGCAAAGGAAACCACGTGGTGTCATGAAACACCATCATAGTGGACACTTACAGTAGATGAGTTGTGGACCTCAGTGATCTTCTGCTTCCAGCACATACAAACGAATCTGATGGATGTTCAGGTTCTCCTCGATACCAGCCAGTACCCCAGATACTGGTGATGATTCTGATGGTGGCGATTGTGGTGATGATGGACCACCAGAAGTGCTGACAGGTCGAAGATCTCAGTAGGTTGCAGATCCAAACACAAAGAGATGCTGCTGGTATTTCCGGTAAACCCTCCTCCTTTACAGAACCACTCTGTGCATCCGTCCTTTATTCCTCACTCCATCTATCTACCGAACATTCATCCACCCATCACACATCACACACTCCCTCTCTGTGTGTTTCACTGTTGTTACCCCGTGTGTGTGTGTGTGTGTGTATGTGTGTGTGTGTGTGTGTGTGTGTGTATGTGTTTCTCCTGTCTCCACTCCTGTCAAGGACACGCAGCATCATCTGCAGCCAGCACCGGCCGTGACGTCACACCCAGACGCCCAGCGCAGCGCGCGCCCTCGCGTCACGCACGAGCTTCTGCGACGTCTGACCCGCACCGGGCATCGACCTCATAACAACCTGTGCATCTAGCAAAGCGAAATGAGATGCTTCCCTGATCAATATTAGTCCCCAGCCATTTAAATGCTGTTTTGATTTAATCTAATAGGCACAAATTCCCACAGACATACTCCAAACTCTTGTGAGGAGCTTTCTCTGTTGTTAGAGCGACTGCTGTTATAGCTGCAAAGATCACACAGAGTTCAGTCTATTTTAATACCTTAAGTTTTTGAAACCATTTTCATCTAACAAAGCAAAACAAGATGCTTTCATGACTCACATCAGTCCCCAGCTCCATACAAATGCTTTTTTAATTCAATCAAATATGCACAAATTCCCACAGACATACACCAAACCTCTTGTAAGGAGCCTTCTCTGTTGTTAGAGTGGCTGCTGTTATAGCTGTAAAGATCACCAACAAAGCGAAACAAGAGGCTTTCTTTACCAATATCAGTCCCCAGCCATTTAAATGCTGTTTTGATTGAAACAAAAAGGCACAAATTCCCACAGACACACTTGTGAGGAGCCTTCACTGCTGTTATAGCTGTAAATATCACACAGAAGACAGTCTATTTTAATACCTTATGTTTTTGAAACCATTTTCATCTTACAAAGCGAAACAAGATGCTTTCTTTATCAATATCAGTGTACAAACTACAGTTTTCCGTTTCATTAGATGCTTTTAGTTTAATGTAGAATGCAGTCCAAGTTTGGAGTGGAACATTTCATTACCTATTATAAGATTGAATACTCTACTGAGACCTCACATTACCTCAGACAACCTGCATATTGATTGGTCTTAAATAAACACAAATAAGGGGTTTAAACTGGCACATGAACTGAGACACTGATTATTGATTAAATATAAACTGGTCAAACTCACTTCAGCTGTTTTGTTTTAAAACACAATTGAATGGGCACAAATTCCCACAGACATACTTCTAACTCTTGTAAGGAGCCGTCTCTGTTGTTATAGCCGAAAAGATCACACAAAGGTCACTATTCATTGTCCAGCAATCGTATAGTATTCGTATGTTCTCCTTGTGTCCAACTGAGTTTTGTGTGTGTACTACACCATCCATGCACCTTCCAAAACATGCAGAACGTGGATTTAGTGCTCGAGATCACCCCTAGGTGTGAGTGATTTGAGTACAAGTGTGAAAGTGTAAGTGTTACCCTGAGGTAGTAATGATGATAAGTGAGGATTTTCTTCTCTCTCAGTAAAGCACCACTAGATGGCGCTAGATTGACAGAATCAGGTATGTCATTACGTTTAAAATGGTGGCCAAGTCTCCTTTCTATATGAACTTTATAGTGCATTGTGGGTGTTTGATGTACTGGCTAGGGTGGTTAGGGTGAGGTAAGCTAAAAAAAAAAAAACACGTTTTGGTGAGTAATTTAAAGACGCATGTGATCGAATTATATTTTATATGAATTGGCATGGGTGACATATTTATTTGTTTTGACAGCAGCAAACTCAGTTTGGTATGGATAGTTATGGATGAGGATGTGCACCGTATTCAACTAATTCGATTCGATAATCACTTAAGGTATTTTAGCCCTACCCATAACAGGGAAGGCCCTTTCCTGTTTGAGCATGACTACGCCCCCGTGCATAAAGTGAGATCCGTAGTTTGGTGCAGAAAAACTCCAGTAGCCTGAACAAAACCCTGATCTTAACCCAACTAAACGGGCGGCATGATGGCTCGGTGGGTAGCACTGACGCCTCACAGCAAGAAGGTCCTGGGTTTGATCCCTCAGTGGAGCGGTCCAGGTTTTCTTCTGTGTGTGTAGTTTGCATGTTCTCCCTCTCCGGGAGCTCCTGGTTTTTCCCACAGTACAAAGACATGCAAGTGAGGTGAACTGGAGATACAAAATTGTCCATGACTGTGTTTGACGTTGAACTGATTGAACTGTTTCTGTCTTACATGTAACCAAAGTGTGTAAAACATGACCGTAAGATCCTAATAAATAAACCCAACTACACACCTTCTTAGCCAGATCTTCTCGTCTAGCACCAGTTGAGCTGGCACAAATTTCTACATGCACACTCTGAAATCTTGTGTAAACCTTTCCTACCCCCAGGGAGCAAAAAGTGTCGAGTCGAATAAGGTGGATTACCGGGCTGGCACAGTCATCTTGCTCATTTCTGTAGCATGGAACTGAATAGCAACAGCATTACCTCAGTTTCCTGGGCACGTCCAGCAGAAAAATAAAGACGGAGTGAGAATGACCTAATGTGACTCTCCAGGTGCTCCAGGATGGTGATGACAGTGTTGGTCCGGAAATCATCTTCTGGGAATGTTAACTTCTCACGCAGGGCAAAGTTTAGAAAAAAAGAAATTGAGCAACACATGCCTTGTTTAGTTTGGTTTTTAGCTTAAATTTTGATTCTGTTTTTCAGACCTACACCAGGAGAGAGTCATAAGCTGCTTGGTGGGGCTTTCATGGTTAGAATTTTATTTGGATTGAGATCTGGAGTGTTTGGAGGCCGGGTCAGCACCTTAAACTATTTATGTTCCTCAAACTATTCCGGAAGAGAATAGTTTCAGCAGGGTGCATTATTCTGCTAAAAGAGGCCACTGCTGTTGGACTTGGTCTGTGAATGTTTACGTAGGTGGTACGCGTCAAAGTAACATCCATATGAATGCCAGAACCCAAGGTTCCCCAGCAGACCATTGCCCAGAGCATCAATCTGCCTCCACTGGCTTGACTTCTTCTTATAGTGCATCCTGGTGTCCTTCCCTGGGTAAAAACCACATTGTTGGTAGGTACTAACCAAAGCATGCCAGAGACACCCCACAGGACAAGATCTGTTGTTCTCTAGCCATCATAATTTGACCCTTTTAAAGTCGCTCAGATCCTAATCCATTTTTCCTGTCTTTAAAAAGTATTTATCCCCTATTATTCATCCCCTTATGGCAGGTACCATTGTAACAAGATAAGCAAGGTTATTCACGTCACCTGTCAGGAATTTTAATGCTGTGGCTAATCAGTGTGGATACTGTATATAGACTTCTTTCTTCATTTGATTTAATACATTCATTAACATCCTATATAATCATTATACCAGACCTTCCATAACCACTTATAAATCTTCCACTTCAGACTCATAATAAGTAAGATTAATCATTCCTCATTTTAAACCTCCATCCAAGTCTGAACAGAAAATGAATGAGGACGGAGTTAATTAAACACAATTGAATAGAAGCGTGGCCACAGAAGATCTGCATAGAATCATTATGAATATTAATGCGTCCTGACTTATGTCTGAGTGGGGTTTTGTGTCTGAATTGAGTCTGAATGAGGGCTTAATGTAAAAGTTTTAATCACAAGGAGTGGGGTGAGTGGGTACAGGGAGAGACGTACATGTAATATTTTCACGGTCATATCAGAATCTACGTTCATTTGCACCCAGAGAGGAATGCTGTCCCATGTGGAAAGTCAATTTCTGTCGTGTGTGTGAGTAAGTCATAACCAGTAACAATAACAAATAAGCTGATGTGTCCTTGTTTCAGAAAATAAAGGATGATGCAAAAAACTGCCAATATTGAGCATAATTTCACTGTAACACTGAAGCATAGACAAAGTTTCAGATTTTTAGTTTTGGTAAACATGTTTTGTTTATTAATAACTGCACCTTGCCTCAAGGGTACGTCTTTCGTACACTTAGTATGTATTTATATGGTACCAAAAAGTACCCTTAAAGGAGAGAAGGAGGGGTACCTCTCCAGTGACAGGCAAATGTACATGAGTACTTTCATATCTAACAGAGTAAGTAATGAAGTAATGGAATAAATGATTACATGTCTAGCATTGGCCGACTTTAAGCATGGTGGAGGGAATCCAAGTGGCACTGGGGCATTATGAGGGCCCGGTACAATCAGGCTTGCTAATATTTTTATTAGTCCCCTTTTATTAATATTAATACAAGTTTACACCTAGGGCTTATGAGCAAATTTAGTAATTCAAGAAAATTGTTTAGATCCTTAACCCTTCTTCAATCTTTAATCTGTTAATGAGGATCTCAGGTCTGGAGAATTGATGTATGGATTTGTGTTTGTGTAACTGAGTTTCAGGTCATGTTCTTGATGCATATCTCAAAGGTAACACACATTCATCAGTGGTTTGTGGCCTAACACTGACTGTATTAGGTACACATGTGCATTAGGTGTGCGTGTAAAGAGTGGGGGAACATGAAAGAGACTCAGGTCCCTGCAGGTCCGTATCCCACCTGCGCCTCTACAAAGGGACGTGAGAGAAAGAAAAGATTGATTTAGAGCCTGAACGTGTCTGCGGCCTGACACAAGACATGTCCAGACTGATTCGATTCTCCTCCCTGCTCTCATGAGCCGCAAATAAAAGCCTTTTATCTCTAATCAGAAACTCAATGTCGGATCAGACTGTTGTAAAGATATCGGAGATAAAAGTCAATGTGAGCCTTTAATCTCATCCACAAACAATATACACTCACAAACAAGCACTGACTGCGCTGACCTGGTGTGATGGAGGCAGTGTTCTCTCCTACGTGTGTGTGTGTGTGTGTGGGTGTGGGTACATGTTTTTAAATCTAACCTCACTAAACACATCTCTTCCAGCTAATCAATCCTAAACATTTTACCTCGTCACTGAAGGTGCTGGAAATTCCATTTGCACTGGTGCACCTTGATCTGTAAGAGTCGTGGAACTCACTCTTATTCCCAATAAGCCACAGTGGTCGCAGGTATTCATGCCAGCCGTGCAAGAGCTGTAAAGGCAGAGACCAGTGGATAAAGTAAGTGGTATGAAGTGTTAAGTTTATAAGGCTGCAAGACACATACATGCACTCCTTATGGTAAATGACATAACACTACATAAACAAGGCACATATTAAAAGTTCTTTCTTTCACAATGCTGCTCCACACTTTTTTAAATAACAAACACAATCACTTTACACATCAGTGTTTCTAACAAACAAATGATCCCTTAGATACCATATTATCCATTCATTGTCTGTTTTACCACCACTCGATACTGGTCAGGGTCTCTGTGAGTCTGATTCAATTGGCAAAAGGCAGGAAACACCCTGGACAGTTCGCCAGTACATCACAGGGCACACACACACACACACACACACACATGCACACACAGTCACACTTAGGACATTGTAGTAGCTTCACTTGACCTGACTGCAGGTCTTTGGGCTTGTGGGAGGAAACAGGAGCTCCCTGAGGAAACCCACACAGACACAGGAAGAACCCTGGTCACCCAGCCGGGGAATCGATTTAATTCAGAGTTAGTCCTGGGTCTGATTGCTGACCGCAGACAAACAACACCTAGCCATAGAGACAAAAGGGAACAGTGGCAACCATGCAATATAAGGCTTGAACCAATGGCCTTTCAATTACTGGTCCAGTACCTTGACCACTGAGCTATCCCTGCCAAAACCACTCACTGTCTTTATACTGCTGTACCACACAATGGGTTTACAGTTAGGTATGAAGCCTTTTAAGCAGGGAACAGAATGTACTGACGGCCTCTACAGGGACACAGCAACCTGTTTTTTAGATGCTGTTTTAAACTAATGATACAATTGTGTTGTAAACGCTAATAAATTATTAATCAGTGCACCATTAACAGAGCTGAAGAAGAGGTTTGTAGATTTTTCAGCGTCACGCCGTTAACACACACGCTGTTCACTAGCCAAACACTGCATCATTGATTCTGATCAATCTGACAAATATTCAGTAAGACAATTTATATGCAAATGAGCTTAATCCATATTTAATCTGTGTTTATAAGACATAAGTGGGGAGGATTTAAAAATGTGATTATCTTGGGGCATTTGATACGTTTACTCGCATGTACCAGCGCTTTGTGTGTGTGTGTGTGTGTTGGAGGATTGATTTATTGAACTCGTTCGTTCAGCCGTATCATCGCTCACCTTTATTCATTATAAATGCTGTTTGAAGGACACATTTAGGGAAGCAGACACGCTTCCAAAACCACTGTTTTGTACATTTAATCTTAACTAACGTGCAGGTTTATTTGTTGTAATACTGAACTGCATTTCTTGTCCCAGACTGCTGTAAAAAAAAATACTCATCCCAGCACCATGTCAGCAGCTGCTGTGTGTCAGCATTACTGCTGTGCTATGAATGACCCACATAAATTCT
The DNA here is from genome assembly GCF_030014385.1 of Trichomycterus rosablanca. Lineage (NCBI taxonomy): Eukaryota > Metazoa > Chordata > Actinopteri > Siluriformes > Trichomycteridae > Trichomycterus > Trichomycterus rosablanca. The sequence continues at coordinate 20,399,123 of NC_086009.1, forward strand.
GCTTAGTGGTGGTCCTACAGTGGTCCATTTCACTGATGGACAGGGTAGAATGGGCTTATACAGACCAACAGAAGGGCTCAGTGAGTCCTTACTTACTGAATAAATATTTCTATTGTATGACTGTCCAAAATCCCATTAACTGAGACACTGTCCTATTATTTATGGACTTCAAATCTCAATATTTTTCTGAAACCTGTGGCCCATAATGTATATGTATGTATGTTTTTTGCATGCATATGTTTCAGTGCATTCATTATTATTTACTGTTCACTGTTTGTGTGTGTGTGTGTGTGTGTGTGTGTGTGTGTGTGTGTGACAGATTAAAGACTCAGGGGAGTGCTGAGCTCTCCCAATGGTCCTCATTATCCTCTATTGGGCCTCACAATGGTCACACATGAATATTTCACGAGTGTATTGATGAGTGAATGAAGCGTCTGCATTACATACGTGTGTATGTGGGTGTGTGTTTATGAACACGTGCACCAACAATATGATAAAGAGTCACAATATGATTTATAATCCCAAACGTGTTTGAAAGCTGCAGCAGCTCTCGTTTATAATGTCTTTATCTCATTTCTGATCTTATTATTAAAACCATGACAGTTCTGTGTCTTTATCAGCCTAATGGACTGAGTCTGTCCGTCCTGTTTGGACCCTGCTATCTAGATGCTGTCCAGATTTCTGTCAGTTCAAAGTGACGCTTTATCGAGTTAACTAGATTAAAAATAAAAGCAAACACAGCTTGCTGTCAGATTCTACTAGTGTCTACTGCCTGAATACTAATAGGATCTTAATCCTAAATCTTCACTGCTACACAACTATTACAAAGGTTGAGAACTTCTGGGGACCTAGGTGGTGCAGCGGTCTATAACGGTAGCTCACCACCTCTGAGATCCGGGTACGAACTGATCTGCTATCGGCCGGCCGGGCATCTACAGGCATGATTAGCTACGTCTGAGTAAGGAAGGCTGGCCGAAACTCTGAGATGAATTGGCACTCTGTCTAAGGCATTCCTGCCTTTGTGCCCAGTGCTTTCCGGTGTTTCAAAAGTACATGGAGCAGTGGTCTTTTGTCAAGGTCAGGAAGAAAATTTAAATTTGTCTGCATAGACGAACCATATTCATTCCATTTTCAACTTGGTCAGGGTTGCCGAGGGTCCGGCCTGCAGTAACACACCCCAGACTGGACGCCAATCCATTGCAGGGCCTTGGACACCAACATCCTTCACACATATACAGCCAATAATGTCTGTATGTAGATGCCTGACCAGACCATAGCAGCAGAGATTCGAACCCTGGGTGCCACCTGAGCTCCCATATGGATACTGATTAAATGATATTGTTGCTGCAAGGTTTAAAAAAAATCATTTTTATTATTAAAAGTATTTTTCCAATAATTTTATATGACTTTCACTAATTAGTGTCTTGCTCATGTGTGTGTGTGTGTTTTTGCGCTAGATTTGTTTAATTCCCTATGAGAGAATTGAGGATTATACCTGAGTATGAACTGTCAATCAAAATAATCTCTCACTCTCTGTCACACACACACACACACACACACACACACACAGAGCAGGAATTTACTGATTAGTACGACTGGGTCTCAGAGATCACGGGTCATAAGGTCACCATGTCTGATTTCCCAGCGTACTGTCCAGGGTGGAGGGGGGGGCGGAGTCAGCTCCGAATCTGCCTTTGGCGCTTAGACAGGACATCGCCTACGGCAAGGCATGATTGGCAGCTCCTTTATTCCCTAATGCTGCTCCTGGCTGAAGTGGATTATGTTCGCAATATGTCTAAATTCGCTCACACACACACACGCACTGGTCTAAACCTTTTACAGGTATTTTATTCGAAAAGCAGCACAGATGGCAGATATTTGCTGTTTTATCTAATCAACTTTATTGATCTCTGTAAATATAACAATTGAATTTGATGCCAAACAAATTGGTACAGAAACACTGTGATACAGGGTTGGTTTGTTTGTGAAATGGTCAAAAACACACAAGGATAAAAGGAGCATTAACGGAGGACTTAGATCTACGAGGGATCTTCAAAAAGTTTCCACACTTTTATATTGTGGTTATAAGCGGTGAGGGCAGGCGGGAGGAGGAGTAATCGGTCGTGTCTGAGAGACTGGGAGACGCTCGTAGTCCGGATTTAGCTCCATCTCAGTTCCACCCTCTTTGGATGCTCAAAGAAGCTTTAAGGGAAAGAAGATTTTTATGTGATGATGTGAAAGCAGCGACGCATCAGTGGCTACAAGCTCAACCAAAAATAGAGTTTAAAAAGTGTGGAAACTTTACAGAACCCTCGTATATGGCCAAGGATTGGTTGAGGTTGAACTCTTCCAAAACCTTTAAGCAAATAGTCCAAAAGTTTTAGAATATTTGTCAACGCCCAATGCAAGAAATATAGGGTTTTCACATCCACTGTCCATAACATGATCAAAAGATGCACAGAACCTGGGGTAATATCTGTGCACAAAGGGGCGACTGTTGAGCATCTGAGGTGTTAAATCAAGCAAGAAGAGATCAAAACTGTAATAATAGACTAATATAGATAGGTAGGTAGGTAGGTAGATAAATCACTTTATTAATCCCTAAAGGAAAGTCAAGTATTACAGCAGCTCAGTGATTAAGTAAGTTTGTTTGTTTATTAGGATTTTAACGTCATGTTTTACACTTTGGTTACATTCACGACAGGAACGGTAGCTACTCGTTACACAAGATTCATCAGGTCACAAGGTTATATCAAACACAGTCATGGACAATTTAGTGTCTCCAATTCACCTCACTTGCAAGTCTTTGGACTGTGGGAGGAAACCGGAGCACCCGGAGGAAACTCACGCAGACACGGGGAGAACATGCAAACTCCACACAGAAAAGACTCGGATCGCCCCACCTGGGGATCAAACCCAGAACCTTCTTGCTGTGAGGTGACAGAGCTACCCACTTAGCCACCGTGCTGCCCGATTAAGTAAGTAAGTATTACTGTACAGCACTTGCAGGTAATAAATACAATAAAGGTGTGTAATATATGATATAATAGACAATTATAAAAGTACAATTAAATATTCACAGATGTGCACAGATGTGTAATGTACAGTATGTTCCATAAACAGAGTGGCAAATCATGCTTCATGAGTCTGTCCTGAAAGTGTGCAATGATGTCCCGGCACAGTGGAGAGGAGTTGGTACACACACACACACATACACTCCCCTCCAAAAGTATTGGAACAGTGAGGCCAATCCCTTTATTTTTGCTGTAGACTGAAAACATTTGGGTTTGACATTAAAAGAAGAATATGAGACAAAAGATCAACATTTCAGCTTTTATTTCCAGGTATTTACATCTGGATCTGATACACACTTCAGAAGATAGCACCTTTTGTCTAAACCCACCCATTTTTCATACTTTTGGAGGGGAGTGTATGCCATCCGAGCGCACATATACTAGTCTCATTCATTTATGAAGCAGGACCACAGCAGGACCAGTGAGATGACCGAGTATGGGTGCAACGTGGGTGCATGTGATAGACTATCTATCTATCAAAAATGTGATGTCATGAATAAAATCATTTATTCATGACATCACACAATATCACTTATTTATGCGACTGAAAGTTCTCACTTGTCTTTTCTGCGGCGGTTTCTTGGTGCCGTGTGGCACTTTTGGGCATCTTTGGACCTCACGCAGCGAGAGAGAGAGCGGTCGATGATCGGATCAGATTGACTCGAGTTCATCTGTAACTCCGTCTCTTTGATCTGTTAATGTGTTGCTTTCATCCTCCTATACCAGCCACCAGCGAGCACCTGCACGACTGCCAAGGTGTGCACATGAGTGATTTGTACGTGTACGTGTGTGTGTGTGTGTGTGCGGCTAAGTACCTCTCAAGGCCAAAAAGCCCATGCGGTTGCCAGGCAACAGTCCTCTTGTTCCTGTCAAAGAAGACTGAGTGTGTGTGCATGTACGAGAGGGTGAGGAAGTCTACCTACCAGCATGTTTTGGTCGGTGGGGGTAGCCAGAGTAAGCACAGACTGTGAATGAAGTTGAGAATCAAATCCAGGTCACCATGACCAGTAAAGTGCAGTTTTAATTATTATGGAATGTGTAATCCTTTTCTCTTTTTTCATTTCATTTTCATCAACTTTATCCTGGTCAGGGTCACACTGGGACCCGAAAACACCGGGTGCAAAGGCAGGAACACCCTGGATCGAGCGCCAATCGTGTCTGTGTAGACGCTTGTCCGAATGTCAGCGGTGGTGGGCTATCGTAATACACCACTGCCCACCCGAGCGGCCGTTTTTTGTTCAAAGTTTTGATTATAATGACATTTTAATAATCCACTAGGTGTGCTTGGGTGGTGCAGTGATAGATTATGCTAGCCCACCACAGCTGAGATCCAGGGTTCGAATCCCTGGTGCTATCAGCCAGTCAGGCACCCATATACATACATTTCTGGATATGTCTGATAGTGGGAGAAATGGCCGAAGCCCTCTGATGGATTGGCTTGCTTTTCTGGGTGTGTTACTGCACTGTGTCCAGTGATTCTGAGGAAACCTGATCCACCACAACCCTGACCAGGATAAAGCAAATGTAAACATTTTAGGTTCAGTTGTAGGTTCAGATTTTGGTTAGATCAGATTCTGGTTCACGTCTAAATCGAGTGGACAAAAAAAAATCCTCTTCCGAATTAAAGAACGCACACACACGGGGTCAGTTTCACCCGGTTGTGACCCTGTCTTCATGAATGCGGGTTCCTCTCACACACACACAGGTGCAGTGAGGAGCCTCCAGCGAAGTGTGTGTGGAGGTCATGGAGTTCTCCTGGCGTCTATCCTCCCCCTCTTCCTCTCGAGGCCTCGCCTAAATCTCCTGCCATCTCGCTTATCTCCCTTCCTCTCGCAGGCTTTGATGCGCCGATATACGACTCCGGTGGGTTTCAGACCTGTGTGTTTAAGTGGGGGGAGGGTAAAGAGGCCGACACACAGCAGAAGAAAATATCTGCACCCTCACACCACATTCCCACCACAATACAGGCTCATTGTACGCGCAGACAAGCCGGCTTTCAGGCCAATTAGGACAGATTCCCGCTCCTCCTCTCTTAGGGGGGCGAGTGTGTGTTCTATTTGAAGTCAGCGGTGGAGCCAGAGCGCGCTGGCACGCCTTCAAACTGCAGCCAGTCGCTTTGGCAAGGGCTCAGTGAAATTCCTCCTCCATCACAACAAAGAGGGAGCGGGAGGGAGGGTCCGAAACTTTTTGGCAAGTGTGAGCATGTGCTTCACAGCAGCCGGCGTCTCCGTTTTCAAGCCTCGGTCACACTAGAGACTTTTCATTTGTGTCCCTTTAGCAAAAACGGGTGTGACCCGGTGGCTCCATTTTTGCTACAGACAGGAACTAGAACACGAGAACTTTTATCTTAGTTCTAGAAACGTACTTCAACATTATTACATTTAAAGGAATTAAAACTAGCCCTCTGTAGTTTTGCACCACTGAAACTTTATCCAAGTTGGTTTCTTGCAAGCTGGCTAATGTCTGTATGTAGGTGCCTGACCAACCGATTTAAACCCTGGAGCCCAGCAGTAGTGGGATAGCGTAATTTACCGCTGCACCACTCGACCTGTCCAAGTCATATGATGTATATCAACCTGGCTGATCACACCAACAATATTTTCTTTTTTGGACACCCTTCCTGCCACAGTCCTCCTATTTTAATCTGGGCATGTGACCGGCACTGAGAGCGCACCCAGGACTCCAGGACTCAGGCACTGCTGATACCATTATGCCACACGAGCTACCAAATTGAGATACTCCCTCACTCACTGTCTTAACCGCTTATCCAGTTAGGGTCGTGGGGGTTGCTGGAGCCTATCCCAGCTTTTCAATGGGCGCAAGGCACAGAGTAACACCCTGGACGGGGCGCCAGTCACCTATAGGGCAAATCAGTGTCTCCAATTAACCTGACTGCATGTGTTTGGACTGTGGGAGGAAACCCACACAGACACGGGGAGAACATGCAAACTCCACACAGAAAGGGCCCGGACCGCCCCGCCTGGGGATCGAACCCAGGACCTTCTTGCCGTGAGGCGACAGTGCTACCCACCGAGCCACCGTGCCGCCCCAAACTGAGATAGCCTTGTTAAATAACAACAATTGCAGCCCCTGGAGCTGAGAAGGTTAAGCACCTTGCTCAAGGGCCCCAATAGTGTACAACAGAGCCAGGATTTAAACCCACAACCTACTGTTCAACAGTCCAAAGCTCTACCCACTAGGCTACCACAGTCCCATGATGCTCTATGAATCATCTATAAACATTGAAAAGGAGGTTTTCTTAAATCTGTGAAAGTTTAGACTAAGAAATACATGTAAATATTATTTGAATGTTGCATTTAATTAATTCTGCTTTTTAGATGATCAACTTGTGACCTATTCTAGTTAGTTTCAGCAAGATGTTTGCAGTTTCTCATGGAGACTTAATAAATTTCCCAGTAAACACCCGATTTGCTTTGACAAAATTAAGAAAGTCTCAAATGTTCAAGAAGCTTTTCCAAATTTTACAACCTCAAACTGTTTAAAAGAGAATTAGGAGTAGCAGTATTCGTTTTCATTGCCATACCAGCACCAATGGCTACATTTATGGTATATAAATGGTAATAATTTATTTATTAAGCTCAAAATAACACTGTTTTAGACGACCAAGAAGCTCCTACTGGCCTGTTCTGTGAAGCGCTCAGCCAAGAATAAAAACATACAGGCTGGTTTATTTAATACACTCCCTGATTATTAAACAATGCAGATGGAATAGAAAAAACAAACAGTTTCAGGACACAAAGTGGAATAAAAGTCTTTTATTGTTCAGCTAGGTCATTATCCATGTTCCCAAAAGAAGCCGCACAGGCAAACAAACAACGACGTCGCTTCAATAGAGAGACTACCTCGAGATAGCATAGAAAAGAGAAGATCTTTGTCAGTTCGTGCCCCCCCTCCCTTCATAGTTCACCCCACACCCTTTTTGGAACAATTGTGACACAGAAAAGTGCCGCTACGGGCTTGCTTTTTTATATCTTAATGAGAATGCATATATTTCTCCCACCCCGGTACTCCCAGGTTTAACAGCTGATCGTATAAAAAAAGCTACACATCGTTACACTTTCAGTCAGATTACATAGAAACCGATAATTAGTGTTTAACACCGTTACGTGAGAAAGAGTTCAAAAAAACAAAGGAAAACGAGGCAAATCCACTACAACTTAACACTACAGGAGACATAAAAAATGGAATACAAATGAGAGAACGTGAAAAACATCATGAATACAGACTAAAGCTGAAAAGCTAGGAGTCAGTACCATAGAAACTAATCAGGTTTAAAAAAAACAAGCAGAATTTGTTTTAAAAAAAGGAAAGTGAAATAAAAACAAGGCTAAAATCTTGAGTTCCATCGTAGACCGTTCTCGAGCACTCTAAGAGCTGCCGCTCCGCTCCTAAAACCCCTCTCGACTTCCCCTCCTCCATCAGGGCAAAGTGTGCAGGGGGGGAGAAAAAAAGTCCGGAACAAAAATAAGAGGAAAAAAAGAAAAAAGGGGGTCTGGCTTCCTTTCCTCCTCCTCCTCCTCCTCGTCCTAGTAGAAAACTCCCCCGCTCCTCCAACAAGTGTGTGCATGTGTGCATGGCGTGTTTTGAGTGTGTGCATTGTGTCAGGCACTTTCCGATATGCTCGCCCACCCTCCGCAAACCTTCCGTCGCTCTTTAGGTAAAAAAAAATCACAATGCAGATTCATTCAGACAGACAGCTGCAGGAGGAAAGAACACAGAATAAATGTGCTGTAGAGGTAACCAGCATGCAATGATTTCATTTTAATAGACAATCAAGATTAAGGCATTAAAGAGGATGAGGGTCTGAATAAAGTTTGTTTGTTTGGATTGTAACGTCATGTTTTACACTTTGGTTACACTCATGACAGGATCGGTAGTTACTCGTTACACAAGATTCATCAGTTCACAAGTTTAATGTCAAACACAGTCGTGGCCAATTTAGTGTCTCCAGTTCACCTCACTTGCATGTTTTTGGACAGTGGGAGGAAACCGGAGCTCCCGGAGGAAACCCACGCAGACACAGGGAGAACATGCTAACTCCACACAGAATGGAGCCGGACCACCACACCTGGGGACCGAACACAGGACCTTCTTGCTGTGAGGCGACAGTGCTACATTTATGGTGCAATGCAATACCTAAACGCCAATATTGTCAATAAATGAAATAAAATAGCCGACGTCTGTCCGTTTGGATTTTAACGCCACATATTTGTCTTATTATACAGATAGATACTTTATTTATCCTGAGGGAAATTATTGAAAAGATTTATAATGAAAAAAACAAGAAAAAGTAACACAAACTAAAGAATAAACACCGTAGAACATGGACAAAGCTACTGGAGTGGCTGCCGCACACGACGACAGTTTATGGCATGAATGGTATCATGTTTTATGAGTCATAATTTGGGTCCATTTTATATTTCCAAATAGCTGATAAAACCTTTTATACACACTGTTCTGTTTAGACAAGAACACACAAACTAATTCATATATATTAAGTATTTAAATAGCAGCTTAGCATGAGATCCCTAATGATCCTACTGCAGGAAAAAGCACCTAACCTAGATCAAGCAAAGCAGACAGTGAACGTATCGTGCTCACACTCACCTTCACTACTTGTAGATTGTGTCCTTTAAAGGTCAGTGTCGAACCAGGCCAGCTGATTGGAGTCTGTGGGAGGAAGTCCGTCCATTAGGTCATGAGTGTGACCGAGGTCGGGAAGGCCCTCGACTGGGTAGTCTGCTCCAGGGTGGTGGCCGGCGAGCTCGTGTTCCAGAATGTCGTCCATGCCCAGGCCGTCCTGGGCGTATCCTGAATGGAAGGAGCGATAGCTGGGGTCTACAGTTACAGAGAAAGAAGACATGTATAGTCTATATATGACTCTGTGTGAGCTTTTCAGCGGTGACAGGCTTCTCACAAGACTTTGAGCCATGTCTGTTTGAATGTGCCCATACAGTCTGAAGTATTTGTATGGCTGGGCAGTGATGGTCAAGAAAACCTCAACTGATGTTCCAGTTTATTCCAAAGCTGTTCAAGGGGGGCTAAAGTCAGAGCTCTGAGCCTTATATATAACCAAAAACACTAAAAACTGACTTCTTAGTTTTATAGACATGAATTATTTTGTTATTTATCAGTGTGTCTCACATAGGGCTATAAATACTATTTCTTTTATTGTTCGTTTGGAAAACATGACTAGAACATGGCAGGATCATGGCATACCTTCTGCTCTGTATCCAACAGGCTCTCCTTGGGCTCCCAAATCCAGCCCCATATCACCAGTCTGAGAAAGAAGTAAACAAAATAATTAAACACGGCACGTCACACACATTTCCAATGACTGTGCTGAGGTCTGAGTGTTTACATACGTCGTTCCAGGCCATGGGCTCCGTTCTGAACAGGGAGCTGGTCAGTTCCACCGAGAGTCGCTTCTTGTAGTCCTGAGGTTTGTCCTCGGACATGCGGAACAGCACGGCTGCCGCATACGTAGCTAATACACAGAGAGACGGACGTGCAGAGAGATCAGACTAAACACAACGCATCGATCTGGGAGCCTTTACACTAAAAGTTGAACTTTTGTTTAGTATAAGGCTCACGTCAAAGGCTCACATCAAAGCTAGACAAGATTCAATGTGTGATCGCTCATATTATACTAAGTGAGTAATTTAAACACTCACCGACTCCCTCGTTCCTGGAGTGCAGCAGTTCGGTGAGGGGCGCTGTGGCTCCCTCTGCTTCGATCGCCTCGGCCGCCTCTTTGTCCTGAGCAAGCTCGCACAGCACGCCAGCCGCCACGCGCTGAATGTTTTCGATTGGAGAGTACAGCAGCTAGACGACACACACACACACACACAAGATGTTGCATGTTAGTACGGTCTAATATTATGATATTTATTATATTATTAGTTTAACGTCATGTTTTACACACAGTGGTTGCAACGATGACAGGACAGGTGGTTTTAATGTCAATGGACAATCTTGTGTCTCCAATTCACCTCACTTGCACGTCGCTGGACTGTGGGAGGAAACCGGAGTTCCCAGAGGAAACCCACGCAGACACGGGAACATGCAAACTACACACAGGAAGGACCTGGGAACCAAACCTAGGACCTTCTTGCTGTGTAGGGCAGTAGGTTGCCACTGTTGCACCCTGGAGCAAGGCCTTTAACCCCGTACTGTCACAGTACTGTAAGATATTTTGGTACGGTCTAATACCCTTGAATAAGGCTATGATGGTCTATGACTGACCGATCAGTACCACTAGGCTACCCACTATGGATCAAGTCAAAATAATAAAGTGTATACTGTACCTGTACAAACAGGGGGATGGTGTTGAGTCCTCGGATAACGATTCTGTTGTGCACATCTCTGGCGAGGATGTGGAGCGCGCCGGTGCAGCCCTCGACAATCTCTTCCATCCGGACTCCCTCCTGCAAGGCGCAGAGAGATCAGCGTCAACTGCGCCACAAAAAGCCGCAATCCTTTATTAAAAAAGCGAGAGCTTTTATAAAAACGCTCACCACAAACTGTTGCTGGTTGCCTCCCATGGAGGTGCGCCTCTGGGTGTCCTGGTGTGCCCTCACTAGCAGCTGGACCAATCGGGGGATGGCACCCTGCTCGCGCAGTGGTGCATGATTAGCTGGACAAAGCGCCAGGTTACGGATCAGACCGACTGTGGCCTGCGAGGACGAGAAACGAAACATCGATCGGAAACGCCCGAGCAATAAAAACACTCGAATCATCTTTCGACAGAAGAGAGTCTGCGTACCTTAATGAGAGGCCAGTGTGAGGGCGGGTGCAGCAGCTTGACCACCACAGGAAGTCCGTAGTGCAGGCGCACAGCATTCTGGGCCATCTCGGCGTCCTGGTGTCTGGAGGTGAGGTGGCGAAGGGCGCAGACGGCGGGCTCGGTGATGTCCTCGCGGTCGCCGGCTCTGAGCACGGTGCGGACGAGGGCCTCGATGCCGCCGACCTGGCACACCATCATCTTGTTCTTGTAGTTGTTGCAGGTGAGGTTGGAGAGGATGCCGGCGGCGCACGTCACCACGTTGATGTCGTCCGAGCCCAGCAGCTGCACCAGGGTGCCCAGCAGGCCTTCCATACCCTCCTAGGGTGGGGGCAAAGGGAAGCAACTGGTTTCAGTTTCACATCGACAATGTTCAGAAATCAAATATTTGAAGTGAACTATGTTAATTGATTAAGGTCTGGTTTGGAATTGGGATACCAATTTAATCCAGAGATGTTTAGGTTCCTCTAGACCAGGGGTGTCAAACTCATATTCACCGAGGGCCACATCAGCATTATTGTGGCCCTCAAAGGGCCGATTGTAACGTATCCTGCTGTGATTGCAGTCAGTTTTTCTTGGAGGCTGAATTCTGCATTTATATCGTCCTCCTTTACCACAGACACGGCCTCATAACACAAGAGACGCACCGCTTTCTCTTCCTGAAGCACAAACTTGTTTTCACTTTCATTAAATTTCCTCTTTATGCTCAATTTTCTTAATTATCTTCTTGTACATTTTAGGATCATGTGTAAATATGTGTAACATCATATACTGGTGGGATGTGTCACTTTGCAGGTCACAAAATCAGCCTGCATTTTAAAAGATGCAGTTTATTTAGGATTTTACAGTGTATTTTTAAGACAATCATTCTGCCCTCACTAATAGTTTATCCCCCTTTCTCAGCTAGACAGACAGACAGACAGACAGACAGACAGCTCCCTTCAGAATACAGTCGGTTTATTTGCTCGCCAGCTGTGTGCATCAAAATGAAGTAAAAATACAAACAATAAAAACAATAAAGAACTTAATACAGTAAAAGCACACAGCTGTAGTCAAGTGTTACATCTGGTACAATATGAGATTTGACCAAACGTAAAATAACGAGTTAAAATTGTGTGTAAAGATACTAATTGCTATAGTAACGTAACAACAGTATTTAATGACGGTAAGTTTGTAACTAAAGCGCTGTGATATACTCACTAAACATTTACTAACAACTGAGAATATAAACGCCACTACTTACAGACGATGCTTGGGTATTATATTGCAATATAATTATCTGTATTTATTTATTATTGTTTACATTACTGACTACGCTACCCTGCGTTCTTTTGCCGTAAAAGTCACATGGCTTCTTAGCGAAGGTTAAAGTTAGTTGCCATGACTACGACGTCACGTTGTCTCTTAAAGGCGCAGGAGCGCATTAAATTATAAGCGCGTCTCGTCTCTGTAACGACTCGAACCATCACAACAATCGTACAGTCGTTTAAGCTCTCCGTGAGTTCGACACACCTGCTCTAGACCAAACCTGGCCCAGATCGAACCTTCTGGATCTGTTTGGTACTTAGTATTAGAAGCGTGTGTGGGTACCTGCTTGGTGGCAGCATCAGACAGGTTCCTGAGGGTCCAGAGGCAGTTCTGCACCAATCTCTGACTGGTGTCGGTCAGGTGAAGGCCAAGAGCCTGCATGCCTCCTGTCAACAAACGACAATAATGGAAGTTAGTTACCACAACAGACCAAGAATACTTTGATCACCCGTGCGTGGGTGTACATGTAAACTCACCGGCCTCGACGATGGCGGGTTTGTTACTCGAGCAGACAGACAGCACTTTGAGGACACGGCTGGTGGTCCACAGCAACTTCTCATAGGTGTAGGTCCTCATGATGTTAACCAGGGCCTGAGGGCCGCCGCTGGCCAGGATTATCAACTAAAAACATCATTTACATGTAAATTTGAAGCACAAAATCTTGAGAAATAGAAACAGAGCAGGAACTAAACGTACTTTGCTCTCCTGGTTGCCGTAAGCCAGGATCTGTAGGCAGTCTGTGGTGATGGCGAGGAATTTGACGTTGGTCTTGTTAAGCAGGGCCACCATCTTCTGCAGGCCTCCGGCCAGACGGACAGCCATCTTGGCTCCTTCCTGGTGGAGGAGGAGGTTGTGCAGGGTGGTAATGGCGTAGAACAGGATGCTGTCCACTGGAGATCTGCCATAAACACACACACACACACACACACAGTGTTACCATCAATATTAAACGTGCTATTCATAATGCTGGTCAGTCGTGAGTTGTGAGTCCAGTCCTGCTTAATATTTGGTGCCCATTAATCACCCTAGTCCAGCTGTATCTTACCCCAACATCTTGACCAGAGCTGGGATGCCACCAGATTTGAAGATGGCCAGCAGACCCTCCCGGTGATGCGAGAGGTTGTGCAGAGTACCGGCCGTGCAGCGTGCGGTCTCCACGTCGGCCGTGTTCTGCATGGTCCTCACGATGGCCGACACCATCTGGGGGCTGCGCATGATGGCGTGGCGAGACGCCTCCTTCTTCGAAAGCTGGTGCACCATAACGGAAGCCTTGTTCACCACCACCTGGTCTTCGTCGTTGAGGAGCTTGGTGAGCTCTGGAATGGCCCTGGTGGCGAGCTCGGCGTCGTCCTGATAGTTGATGAGGTTGACCACGGCGTGCTTGAGCATCTGAGAGGGCTCGGCTAGCCGCTGTACGTTGGTGGGGTTGGCCGAGTCGAACTGGGTGGACGGGATCTGCATTCCCTCGTCCAGGGTCTCGGGGAACATGGCGGCACGGACACGCTGGGCACGCGTCATGGCGTACTGCCCGTCCATGTCTAGTGGAAGAGAGAACGGCATTAGAATTTCGAACGAGAAAGCTTAGAGTAATAAGAAGATTAGAGCAGATCTCTTACCGGCAACATGCTCGGGTGTGAACGGCTGGCTGAATCCTTGCTCCCATTCGAAGAGCACTTGGTTGTCCAGCTCCTCATCTTCAGGGTTGCCCTTGCCAGACAGAGAGGGTGCTGTGGTGGTGGCGCCGGAGTGGATACCAGAGTCCAGGTACGACTGCTGTTGCCAGTGGCTCACTGCAGCTTTACGGTCCTGCTCCATCGCCATGTCCAGCTCCATCAGATCAGCTACACAGATAAGGGATGAGACATTAGTTTTGGACGCTCGTTATGATTATTTTTGCGATCACTTTTTTGTAATCACTGCATTTTAAGCGCTGTGTTTTAATCTGTGTGGAATGATGTGGATATTTTACATCAGGTTCCAGGATAATGCTAAAACGTTCATCCTACAGATGTTTACCTGCTTATAACTACACTGACATCGTGAGGCAGAGCGTGAAGGTAAAGGCCGTCTTCACAATGTTTGTTTGTTTTTGTTTATTGCCATTCCAGCTCAGTATGGCTATGTACATGGCATTTTACGAGTGAATTAAAAAAAAAAAATATATATATATATATATATAAAAAATAAGTGGTAGGTTTAATTTAGTTTAAAATTGTTGTATTATATTTGATTTTTGATTTGTAGATGATTCAAGAAATTTAGTATTTTTTGTGGATTGTTATGTTGAAAAAGATCTTTCATGTTAGTGTCTTTGTAGTATATTTTCCTGCTATTGTCAATAGCTTGACATTCTGTCAGTATATGTTTTATTGATAATTGTGTTTGACAGTACTGGCAATTTGGTGCCTCTTCCCTCAGTAGTAGGTGTCTGTGCATCAGTGCTGAATGTCCTATACGGCATCTTGTTAGAACTGTTTGATCATGTCTTTTCGATGGATAACGAGTTGGGGTACTGTTAAGTTGTGGTCTTATTTCATAGAGTTTGTTTGCTGTGTTGCTATCCCATTCTTCTTGCCATATGTTTTTACAAAGTGTTCGAATTATATAGAAGGCATCAGTGGGTGGAACATAACACCAGGTAATTTGTTTTTCAGCAGCTTTTTTTGCCAGGTTATCTGCTTTTTCATTTCCTTGAATATCGCAGTGGCTGGGGATCCAGCAGTATGTCCATCTTTACAAGCGTTACCAAAAATTGCTGACTAGTTCTAATGACCCGTTTGCTACATTGCATAAAGATTTGTAATATTTTTAATATTACCTAGATGGCCGATGTCCTTCTAGTAGCAAACAGGCTTTTGTTCTCCAAATTCTGGAGAACTCAGCTCCAGTATTAACCTTGTTTTGGTATTATGGCAGTTCATTTTACCCAGCTTGTGTCTTCCAAGTTCTGTTTGCATTTGTGAGCCTTACGATTGGAGTGGAGTTGGGGTTTTTGAGGAACTACTAACAATATTAACAGATGTAAACAAGTCTGCTTAGAGCTGATATATAATAAGACCCCCCCCCCCCCACCCAATCTTCTAAATTGATATATGCGCCTTGATCACCTTGTTTCAACGACACGTTTAACGTCGCCTACAAACATTCATGGTAACCGCTTTGTTTTATTAGGCTTTTAAGGTCATGTTTTACACACTTTGGTTGCACGTTCATGACGGGAACAGTTGTCACTTATTACACAAGGTTTATCAGTTCACAAGGCTATATCGAACAATATAGTATCTCCAATTCACCTCACTTGCACGTCTTTGGACTATCATGATCCAGGATAAGGCCAAAACGTTCATGCTACGGATGCTCATCATAGAACAACTGTCTTTATAACTAGTCCGCATTTTTGGGTAATGCTTGTAATGAGCCGTTTGCTACATTTCATACAGATGGCATAAAATAAAAGACAATATTTAATATTAGATAGATGGTCAATGTTCTAGTAGCAGACAGGGTTTATTTTTTCCAATTTTGGAGAACCTGGATTCAGGATTAACCCGTCTTAACTCTTTTGGTTTTATAATAGTTCATTTTATATAGTAGTAATATGTTTGCATTTGTGAGTCTTAAGATTGGAGTGGAGATCAGGGTCTTTGGGGAACTATTAACAATATTAACAGATGTAAACAGGTCTGTTTAGAGCGGATATATAATAGGATCCCCCCAATCTTCTAAATTATATACGTGCCGTGATTGTTTTGCCGACTCCTACAGATATTTATGGTAATTGTTATAAAAGATACAGAGAATATTGGCAACTGATTCAAATAAAGCACTTCCTGATAAACCGAGTACCTATTTACCATCAAGCTTTGCGAAAGATTATTTATAATTGCTTCAGAACGGCCAGATTTAGTCTGACTGGGAAAACCGGGACCTTTTAACAAGTCTGGACGCGTTCCGCCCAGGTTTCAGTCGACGTGTGTGGCACCGCTGGGTGTGTTTGTTTGCAGTGGGGGAAGGCGAGTCGAGGTTCCGGGGCCGTTCATTACCACGAGAAACCGTTCATTTACCCTCCGACTACACTTAGATTCCACAGGAGAGCAGAGTAAATATACGTACACTGGGTAGCCATCGTGGTGCCGAGCCCTCAGTCCGAACTTCTTCCGAATCTGCGGGGAACAAAGAGAGACACCCGTGAGCGTAAAGCAGGACGTTGAGCAAAACAAAAGCGGCCTCAGTGCGACTTGGCAAAGTCGTGCGAGAGGACATGTGATACCGGCTCTCGCAAACAGCCTGAAATACGATCTGCTCTTTTTCTTTCTTTCAACTCGCCATTTCTTTCAGACAACAGCTGTCTGTATGAGTGAGGGGGCTGGAATCATACAGCGCTTCAAGCTGAGAGTGCGTTCTCAGGGAAACTCCCAGCATTGAGGCAGCTGTAACACACACACACACACACACACAGTGAGTCACGTTGGCGCTGCCCGTAAAAACATTCCTGGGGGTTAGTCAGCTTCATTCATCAAGATGAAACTACTCCGACCAACGCAACAGAGGAAACCAAGCTAATTGAAAATAAATAGCCCCGAGACAGACACTGATTAAAACCAGTTTTATTTGGGACGTTTAATGGGGCGGCACACTAGTCAGCCTATTTATAGCATTTTAACCACTTTCCCCAGCCCAAATTACAAACCCTGAAGTTATAGCATGATACCAGCACCTCGCAGCAATGGTGCCGACTCACAACAAGCAAGTCACGCGATCTCGAACGCGATCCGATCCGTCTCCGTCCGTGTACGTCCTGCGTGTTTAAACATCACACACACACACAGGATAAAACGTAAAAACCCAGCGATTCGGGTCGATAACACTCACGAGGACATCTTCAGCATCCCTCACACACACACCTGAGAACGATGTGACCACGCACACAAACAACATTCCATCGTCCATTAAAAAGCCGACCGGGTCACAACTTGTGACAGAACGCGAGACAAACTGCAAGTGTTCCGGCAGTGCAGAACACTAAACTCTGTCTGTGTGAACACAGCTAAGCCAAGCACATCAACAACGTAATATTTTTACGCTGGCCTAAGCACAGATAGACCTCCATGGACTGTAAATGACTTATAATACCTCATCCGATGACCATGTGCCATGTTCTAAACCCAGTTTATAGAGGTTTTAAATCTCATCGGCCGACCAGCCGTCTACAAGAACGTGAGTGGATACGTCTAACAGGGGGATGGCCGGAACCCTGCAATGAATCGGCACCCTGTCCAGAACTCTCCTGCCTTGTGTCCTGTAATTGATAAATGAAAAAAATTCCAGTGCGTTTGACCATTCTGGACATAGAACTCTATACGAGACTGAATTTACAATAACCTAATGAGGTCTGGTCATTTCTATAACCAGATTAAAAAGGTTAATACTTTATTATTTGTATCAGGAATACTACATAAAAAAAAACAACTTAACTTGAACCACTTGACATTTCTGAGCACAAACTTCCTGAAAGTGTTGGACGCGCTGAAGGGCTGTTTAGTCCAATAGGAAAAAAACCAAAAGCAAAAATGAAAGAAATAGGGACGTCAACGGTAACAGACGTAGGTGTGATGAAACTGATAAGAGCAAACAAAACCGTGATTAAATCCTTGATGAAAATGTCCAAATACGGGTTAAAAATGACTAGTAACCATGTTAGGAGATATTGGGGAGAAAAGGCCATTTAAATACTGAGGCGGGTGGCATGTAACCCCCATCCCAGTCCCTACACCCCTGATAGTAGCTCTTATGTATGAATGCATGCTTACCTGCAGTTGTTTTTGCACCAGGCCGTATATGTGCTGAACGACAGACGCTCGGGTCCGGTAAACTAACATGGACCTCGGTGCTCCTGCGGGATGTCAGGGGAAGTGGACAAACCCAGAAGAACGGAAATCAGAGTTTGGTACGGCTTCCTGAGCTCAATCAGTGGGAGAGGAAGGTTAAAAAGTGAACGCCTTGAGCGTTTCTGCACGTTGAGGTTTGTTTCTTGTAGCTCTTTTCTATACGTAAAGCTCAAAAGCATGTCCTGAATAAACCTGCCCTAGAGATGGTCATTCCTTTATAGCATAATTCAGGATTAACTGTTAAACCGATTGGAGAAGCAGCACACGAGGGGCGCAGATACGGTGAAATAGCACGGCGACTTTGCCTATAAGCATCACTCCACATTACAGGTGTGATAAATGTTAATTAGGTGCATTAATGAATATCGGGGGACGACGAAGAAGAGGATAAAAGCCTAAAAAAAATACTGAAAACCAGCCAGGTATATCAGGAAACCATGGAGCAGCATTCTGAACCGTTTTAGACGCCACAGTCATCCACCGTTACACTGAATATCAACAAACCATGATTAGATTGTGCGATATTGATTGTTGGTTGATTAGTTTTAGCTCCGTACCGACACGCTGGGGTCATTTATACGGCAATACTCAAGCTGCTCCTTCACTTTGTGACATTTAAAACGAATTATAAAAGATGCTTTATAACTGATTGTTAGTCTCTTTACATCGATGGCAGGTTGGAGCATCTTCCCTGGTGAGGAGATGCTTGATTGTGCGATATAGCTTAATATCTAATACAATAATGCGTACTCCTTGATGCTGTGCTCATTTCCAAACGCTGCTTAATCGTTTATTAAAGTTGGTGTGCACAAATCAACCTGGACCTCAGACTTTACAGGATATAAGAGTCCTCTAAACACAAGCACTGATTTTCTAAAACCTGCAACCAAAGACCAAGAACCCCCTACCTACCCCCTTACACGAAGCTCAGGCACACTGCATTATCAATTAAGGAATCCCAAAGTGCAATGCAGGAGGTCAGTGTCCAACTGTGTATACAATATTATTATAAACCTTAGCAGTAATGCAAGTTCATAGATAACAGACAGACACACACACAAATACATACACAGCAGATCTGATCCAGATAGCAGAATTGGCACGGTTTTATTGCCGGATGCTCTTTTTATTCAGGCTTAGGACTGGCACTGTAAGCACACTGAGAAGCGCAGCTGCCACAGGCTCGGGCGTGTTGGACGTCCTGCCCAGACGTTAGCCAATCATTCGAACCCTAGATCTTAGAGGTAGTGGGGTAGCTTACTTTACCAGTGTGCTTCCTGCAGGTATAGAAGAGCTAAACTACAACATTTACCTGGGTATGAGAAACTAAACCATTCCTGACAGATTCAGGTCAGCACATGTAGGCAAGTCCTTCTGTCACACACACTTTCCGTTCATCGCTAGCCATAAACATCTAGGAACCTTAAAGTATTTTATCCTCCACCAGGCTTAAATAAAGCCGTGCGCAGCTATTCCTGAGGAAAAAGAGCTCCTTTCATTCAGGTAATTACAGGAACCCACATTTAGGAAAACATCCTGCAGTCGGCGTCGCGCATTCCTGGGCCTATTTTGTACGTGCGCGCTTGTGTGTCTGCCAGGGAG
This sequence comes from Trichomycterus rosablanca, assembly GCF_030014385.1. Taxonomy (NCBI): domain Eukaryota; kingdom Metazoa; phylum Chordata; class Actinopteri; order Siluriformes; family Trichomycteridae; genus Trichomycterus; species Trichomycterus rosablanca. The sequence continues at coordinate 20,418,799 of NC_086009.1, forward strand.
GTACAGTACGACTCTTTAAACGTCTGCCTACGCCAAAGCAGACAGAAAGCTTCTAACGGGAGGAGGGAAAGTGCAGTCCTGTGAAGTTGTGCCAAACTTAATAAATTAGGCTTCTTTATTGGGACGGGAGGGGGGGGGGAGGCGTGCAAAAACGCGTCGAGATCAAACACGGGGCAGCTGCGGAAGCTTATGAATACAGACGTTTATTCATAACGACTGTTCTGATCCGATCGGATGAAAAGTCAAACATTAAGCTTCTAACTCCAACCTTAGCACATGAACGAAGCCACAGAGACACTCGAGGCTGTTTTTACGCTTTTTAAAATGTGATCGTTTGTTTATACACAGACTGTGTGGACACAATGTCCACACGAAGCCGGAAATGCAAGAGATCTACGCAAAGTGGAAGGTAAAAATGCCGACGCCTGATTAGATCGCATCGGACACTTTGCTTTGTGCTGTAAACTCATTTCCTTGTCAAAGCAGCTCCTTCACTGACCATGTAATGACCACTTAGAACCAAAAGAAACACACGTTAGGCCAAGAGCACCATTCGATGCACAAACACTTAAGCAAATCGTATGCATGCTGTTCGTTTGAAGAAACGTGGACCCTTATTTCTGGATCCCAGCGATGCACCCAAACGTACAACGAGACCTGAAGAAAAGACTCGGTTACTCTAAACCGAGTGCTCTGATCCCTCCAAATTGCCATACACAACACACAAACATGCACAGGTTTTAAATCCAGCAGTTGTTTTAATAAAGACACTGACATTAGAGTTTTATTCACTGGAAAAATAATAATAATAAAGCGCTTTTAAAAAAAAAAAAAAAAAGAGCGCACCAGAGGCACCACCCTCATCCAGATGGAACCGATTTAGAAGCCGAATCATCAAAGCGAACGCAGGAGCGAGACTAATTCGCCCTCCTTCGTGTCTTCATTAACTCCACTTCACTGTGCCCAAGAAACGGTTCCCAGCACTCCTGATTAGACGAGCTGAACACGGAGGAGGGATCGGACCACACGTTGCTTTAATTATCCAATCACGGAAACACAAAACGCTCCGGTAGCACGCGAGCCTTTACGGCCGGCCACTGACGAGGACTACGAGCGCTCCGCTTAATCTTTCCAGTGTGGTTTCGGTGAAACCGGAGTTCTGGGGCACACATGGGTACTCAAATTGCTTTTGATGTAAGAAAGACTCATTAACAGTGAATAACGTTACTAGGTGCTAACTTGTAGAGATTGTTGTTGTTTTTCCCCCATGAAGGTTCAGGCAGCGTCCCAAAACACAACTTTCACATCTATAAGAACACACCTCAAGCATTTAAACAAAGAGTACAATACTAGAGAATTAGACGTCATCTAGGACAGGGCCGGCGTGTGTTTACATTAGCATGTCCGGACTGGTAAAGCTTAACTAGCTGCTTGGAACTGTGGTAAACCTTTAAGTAAATAAAATGAACTGATATTGTAGCACAGTTCAGAGGTTTTTCAGAGAGAAATTACAAGAAAAGGCCGTTACCAAACCAGATTTGCATACAAAAACAAGTTCTCAAACCAGTACCAATTAAACATACTATTTAATTATCAAGTAAGTGATTTAGGACACAGCACACACCTTCTAGTATCCACACCCACCTCATGTAATAAACATATAACCTTTATCAAGCGCGTGACTAACAGTTACACAACACCCTTACATACCCTACAGCGGAGCTTTATCTAATCTTCCTATCGTTATCCAGTTTCCTGTCTGGGTGTAAATCAGATACTCGACACCGTTCGTGCTAATTACTCACGGGTTCGGAATTTAAAATAATTGCTCTGCAGCTTCAAGTCCAAGCACACGAGCACTTGGTGACAAAAGGACGGTAAAATCGATCTGTATCAGGGGTTTTAAGGGTGTCGAAGCAAACTTACAGCAGTTCAACAATCTTTTAAGTAATCACAGCTACTTATTAAGCTTCCAACACTGAAATCTGACTGCTGATGCATTTATATATTTAAAACACACACAAACACTGGGTTTTAATATTTACTAGTTGTACCTGTTAGGAAAAGTTTAGACAACTAACGCACTTCATTTGAGGGGGACTGAAGGGGACTTCCCTCGAGTGCTCGAGATGTTTTTCTCGCCTCTGTCGTCCGCCTGCATTTTCCGAGCTGTAGCGTAAAGGAAAACGGATGCAGTGTTTCGGTGCAGCTGACGAAACCCCACTACCACCGCCGCCGCTGCCTTCCAACAAGACTACACAGAGTTCACTGTCTAAGAAATAAATAAATAAAAACACTCTGGGGCAGTTTATAAAATCTCATCTGTTCGTTCTGTTGCACTGAGGAGTTTTCTGCTTCCGGCTCCAAGACAAAAGGTTTAAACCCCAGTCAGAGAAACTTCAGTCAATCCAGGTTTATAACGGCAGAAAAACAAAAAAGGGGTTTAACAGGAAGATTTAAACAGAATGTTAGGAGGGAACTTTATACATTTTTCTTACAACAACCTTTAAAAGAAAACTTAAATGGTGAAGTCTTACTCAATTTGATCTGAAGCCTGGTATTTATGTTTAGATTGATTACAAACTTTTTGTACTTTTTAGCTAAATGAAAAAGTGAGGAAATGATGGGAGTGCATAAATGGAGGACAATGAGCATGCAGACTATGCAGCATTTGCACAAATACAGTATTTAATATTTATAAATGCACATTTCTTACTTTTTTTTAATCTTTAAGACGAAATAATGTGTGATTTCTTTACTTGCCATATTTTCTTTACTGCTGCTATTACCTCTATTAGAGAGATGCCATACAAAATTTCATTGTACCTGTGTAGAGTGACAATAAAGATTCTATTCTAATTTGTGTTGGAGTTTCACCATCCAAACAAGTTTGTATTTTTAAAGTAATGTATTCGTCCAGTACAGATATTTGTACCAAATTTCCACTCACTGCTTTACTTCAATATCTTCCCCATGGAAATTTGGAATAGTTCTACAGCTGTTCCACACTTGTTCACAGTATAACTTGAAGGATCCATCTGTATAGATAAATATGCAATACCAGGTATCTACACAGAGCTGTTTAGCAATAGAGAACTGTGTTTTTATTCGTGAGCATGATTCGTAATGTAGAATTTGACTCAAGGTAATGCAAATAATGCAATTAACATGACTGCTTACAAAATATGCAGAATTAAAGGGAGCACTTTGCGTTCTACTGTGTTAACTGCACATCACTTTTTGATTCATATTAATTCACATAGGACATGTTTTGTATGCTCAAGAAAATCAAGCTTTATCAAGACATCAAGGTTTTGTTGAATTTCCTGCTTGAATGGAGATAAAAATTGTGCTTCTCAGTTGATGTTTACGCTGTTTCAAAGGGTATAAATTATTGGTTTGTCCAGTTCTTTTTTCCCTTTATTTACAGTACTATTAAAGCAGGAGGTTTAATACATTATTTACATGCAAGTTTAACTTCTTATTCATTTATGATTTAGTATCTGAATCAAATCTAAATATTACATTTAGCCACACAAGTATCCAAAAGTGGATATGGTACTATATTATTATTATTAATATCTTTACAGACTCCTAAGGCTATATAAATCCATATATAGGGGTTTAAAATTATACAAACTGGAAGAAAACAGTCAGTAAGCTGGGCAACTGATTTATCCTACCCGTTTTCAGACACAACCCGCCTACCACAAAATGATTGGCTTATAGAGACAGATCTGAACTGTGATTGGTTAAACTCCTAATCTGAAGTAGCAAATCAAAACGAGGCTTAGAGAATTGGTCGGAAAACGAGTGTGGAAAAAAATAACATAATTAGACGATTCCGTCCCAAAGCTAAACCATAAACACACAGCCAGCGAAATGTTTTGCATACATTTTCCTAAACGTAACCAACAGGAATTCGGTTAGAAATGCAAAACTAAACGAGGCGAACGACTACAGCTGCAGCGTGTAACGTTAATCAACGACTCGAACCAAAAGTACTAGTTAGAAAAACTCCACCGCTCCGATGATGAACAGAAGAAACGTGTAAACTCACAAATTACACACTCACCTAATCAAAACGGAAAATCCGTTTTGTTTGACTTCTTTTAGCGGAAGAAAGAAGCCGGTTTTCGGTATCCAAAACTGGAATGCAATCAGCCGTGGGAGCCGGTAAAGCCTCAGCGACTCCCGCACTACTCGAACTGGAGCCTTAAAATGGCGACCCGTCACTAACCGATCCGCGTCGCCCCTGCCCGATATATACTGCGCATGCGCAAACATTCAGGGCTGTTCCAATTCCTCACCACGTTCCCTAGGTAGTGCACTACGTCTTACTTAGAAATATTCTTTAGAATCTCACCTGAGGATTTGATTCGTAACACTTAGCGGAATTATATCATCTTTTTCACCTGCCTTGCCTTTTGTGAGAGTATAAATTTTGTCGCATAGCATATAAAAACATTCCAACTAAGTAGTGAATGAGGACTGGAGCTCCAATTCAGGCGATGCGTTTTTGTGTACCCTGCCGCCTACGAGAAACTAAACCCCAAACTTTCTGAGATGATTCTACTAATTCGTTTGTTTTTAAAAAATATAAAAGATTGTTTTATGATTATTAATGAATTATTTATGACAACCACGTTTCCAAATCAGGCTTCATTCAAACAAGTATCTGATTAAGCGACATGCGCGGAGGAATACTGCACATGGATGTTGTTGGGATGAGGTTCATCAACATTCATTACTAAGGAATGTGGCTTCGTCCCAAATCACACACTTGAGAACAAAGTAGTGTGGATACAAACGGTCAATAGTGCACTAATTTAATATACTGTTTAATAAACGAGGAGAGTAGAACGCAGCCTGTGAAAGTGTTTTTTTGTAAATAAGCTACACAATATCACTGCACGAAATCAACTTAGAACGTTATTTATAACTTCCCAGTTGTTAAAAACGACTAACTTAGTTCTAGTGTGTACTTAGATCAGCAATCATCCATCTTACAGCTCATGTATGTTATGAAACTCCTGGATCTGCTGTGTCAAAAATATATACACACGTTGGAAATATTTAGTTATTTCCTAGATATTTTACATTGATCAGTTGAGTATCAGTACAATAACAAATATTTTCAGTATACAGTAGTTTCAGTCAAGACTTGACTTGAATTGAAATCCAAAAATCCTCAAATTATGCTCAACTTAAAGCCCAAAAGCTTACAACATCATTTCTGAAGGGTGTGTTTTGGGTCACTGTTTTGCTGGAACATTTGAAAGAATCTAAGATTTAAGAATTTTAGGGTAAACGTTATATTTGGTCCACTTTCTGCAATGCGCCAATTCCTTACAAATGACCCAGGGCACAATACTATTAACACCAGGCTTAACAATAAGAACAGTGTTGTTGGGCTTGAATGCCTCACCATTGTCCTCCATAAATATTGACCAGTGCACCTTTCATATGCATTATCTCATCGTTAAAGGTGCCATGTTTGTGTTTGAGGAATGCAGCGCTCTTGAATGCGTGTCTATAACATGACTGACAGGCTTTGTTTTACTCCAAGTATTTGATTTATATGTAAAAATTGTAACTAAACAATATAGATCAGTGCATCTTTAAAGCATCCTGTGTTTCAGTCTGCCTCAGCAACTGTGTGTTTAATTAGGTTAACCTCGCTCACTTCAGCATATTCAGCAGTCAGCAGCAGTGTGAACTGAGCATGAGTCACACAAGGAAACCCTTGTTAGCCATTAAAGCCTGAGCTCTCTGTTTTCCTGCAGAGCCATGAAGACCTTAAATTGTACCTAATAATGTCTAGAAATTCCTGTAATTAATTAAAAGGAAGAATTTTACAAGCACTTTCAGTCTTTCTGATTTTCTTAGCACATACAAACTCAAAATAAAACAGTCTAACATGCACATACACTATTTGACCAACCATCTGCAGGCACCTGATCATAAACCTCCTTGAGATTCCTTTCCAAATCCTGAGCATTATATAATAAAGTTGCACCCAGTGGGCATAACTGTGTTTACTTCTCTAAAAAGGGTGTATCTGTAGGAATGTGTGCCTATTCAGTCAAAAGAACATTTGTGAGGTCAGGCATTGATATTGGATGAGTAGGCCTGGCTCATAGTCAATGTTTAATAGGGTTGAGGTCAGGGCTCTGTGCAGGTCAGTGAAGTTCCTTTATCACTTATGTCAAACCATGTCTTTTTAGAGCTCACTTTGTCAACATCAGCAGTCATGTTGGACCTGGCTAGGGCCTTTCCCCAGTCTGAACATCCCCCCAAAAAACATGGAGGAGACTTATGTAATTATTACATTTATAGTTTATTGTTAAAAACATCTAAAGACAACAGTTAGATATAAACCATGTGGTCAGCAATGCTGAACTGCTGAGCAACCACAGCCTGTCATTTAAATCAGATGATCTGAATCCACACTGGGCTCTAATGATTCCAAACTAAGTTTTTTAAACTGCACTGCTGAGTAATTACAAGGTTTCTATAAAGCTGAGCTATGCAAACGCTAATGGTTGTTCTTTTTGATCTATTCATTTTATGGAGCATCTGTAAGTGTCATATTTCTCTAATGATAAAGGAACAACTGCGCACAAAACCCTTTACTCTCTCAAACTCATTATTTCAACAACATTAATTACCTCTCCTGAGTCCTCCATAAATTTGAGGTACAGTATGCGATTGGAGTTTGGGAGGGGGGAAGAGAGTACCCATTCATTCACCCGCCACATCTATACATCCATCCATACACACACAGCCAGATCGATTTATTCACCAACCTTAATCTATCAATCTATCTACCCAGTGCAGGCATCCACCCACCAAGATACTAAAAATAAACTCTTTTACTGTGCAAGTCTAAAGTTTTAACTGGTAGTGCTCACACACACACACACACACACACACACACAGAGACAAACACACAATTTCTACTCTCATATCACATAGCTGTGAAACCTGCAGGCTTGTTTTTTTTTTCCAGAAATGTGCCATTAATCCGGATCCTGCACAGCGAATACTGAACACACTGCAGATAGAAACGCCGGCTTTATCTCACACTGCATAAAGTGAATATGGATTAAAAACAGCGGGGGGTACAGCTGCACCAGTCATTAGCATGCATGTAGGCACATATTCACATACAGAAGACCTGTCAAAACAAAAACAACCATGTAGACATCTCACAAATGTACTGTTTCTCTCTACCAGGCAGTAGAGAGTGAGATGATCCTTCTTTTACACTTACACTGCAAAAATGATTATTTATTCATTAGTTCTGAGTGACCACTTCATCCTTAACAGGGTTGTGGTGGGTCCACCATGATGCCATTACAGACACATGGACGCAAGGCAAGAATACACCCCAAACAGAAAGTTAATCTGTCAACCTAGTTACTCACAAATAAAGGCCATTTACAGTAGCCAGTTAACCCAATGGCATGTTTCTGAAGTCTATCACATCTTTACTCTTTTACATTGCTGTAAAATGTATTTAGCCCTAACCCCCTTTTTACATAAACAAAGGTCACAATATTAAAACTGGAGCCTTTTTTCAGTCAAATATTTTCCTAATAAAGACCAAAACAGAAAATTATTCAGTCAGAATTTCACAAGTATTTATCCCCTTATCTTACTATGTGGTAGAGCAGATACTGCTACTAATCTCAATTAATTTAGCATTTTGATATTCATTGGAGAATTTAAAGGTAGAAATATTTTCCAATACTGCCCACACACTGAACACAAACGAATTTATTCATCTATAGTAAACACTGATGGATAGAGATAAAGATGTGGTGGGTCCAAAGCCACCTAAATACACAGCCTGAACGGAAGAAATACACCCAGGGAACATCATCACAGAAGATCAATCCAAACTCTCACACCAGAACAGCCAATCCACATACTGGCATGTTTGTCAGGAAGGTTGAAGTTACCCAGGATATAAACCTGCAGGCACAAACAGGATAGAACATTTACACACTGATTTTACTCCATCGGTTTTGCATACCAAGAAGAAAGTAATTAAAACTATTTTAAATTAATATTTCACATATATTATTATGTGTACACAGTGGTACAGCTGGTAGGGTGGTGCACAGCGACCTGCGTCCTAAGGACCAAGGTTCAATCCTTGGCTTTATTTGTATGTGGGTGTTACATGCTCTCGAGCTTGAAATCATCCCTAGGTAAGAGTCTGTACGAGAATGGGTGTGTGAGGCCCTGTTGTGTATTCTGGCATGGAACCCAGAGCTTCCTGGTGGCGCCGGACCCATCACAACCCTGAGCAGGTTGTAGTCAGTTAATATGAATGCTTTCGCAAGCAATGCTGCCACCTGGTGGCCAGCTACTATTATAGTTTTGATAGTATTATAAGAGTGTATATACAGTAAGTTTATTCGCTTTATTGAAAAAATAAAAAAATGTCCCAGTACTTTATTTATATAGTGTATACATCCAATCTTATCCACTCATTCAAACAACAGATCTGAGGCAAGGTTTTTTTTATATATATATTTTTATTATAATGGGAAACAACAGCTGTAGTAACAGAATGAAACCAAAATATCCTAAAATATAATTAAAAGTTGAATGCAGTCTTCACCATTTCCCTGTAAGTGAATATTTTTGGGGATACATGGACGGGGTGAAGCTGTCCACACGTACAGATCTTATTACTGAATAAAGCGTGACAACCCACGATTAAAGAAAACTCTATCAGTTCCTGTACTGGTGAACGAGGGCAGTTTTAACTATGGAAGCCTCATCTTAAATGCCTGCGTTTGCATTAAAGGTCTCATTAACGATTTACGAGGGCTCTGGTAGCTGGGTGGGTGGCTGAGCTGTTCCATGCTGTTTCTTTTTATTGCACGTCATGGGTTTGTGTAAATCAAGTCAGACTGTGTCAGTATCAGAGGACTTACAGTTTCATTTAATAAATGCTGCGGTGGGTCGGCCTTCTCAACCTCATCCCGTGTTATTAAACTCACAACTGTCCCTCATCTAGCAGCCTGTGCATTCTGAATCATGAAACTTGTAGCAGCATTATAGCAAGAGATACACAGGAAGTCTTTCTGAGCTATTCCTGTAAACATAGTTAATGTGGGAAAGGAAACGAGACGAAATAGGTCAGTCTACCAACCGTCCACTTGCAGTCGAGAAAGTGGGCATGGATAAAGTGTTAGCATGTTAATGACAGTGAATGCCACGATACTGAATCAATCTCTCTAGTTCAGATCTGAAACTTCCAAATGTGGGAGGAAAAAAGCCATGAGCTCAGTAAAAGAATAGTGTATTAAAAACCCCCTTAAATATTTGGCAGGTTACATGTTTTTCAATGGCTCGCTCCTAAACATAACTTGGACGGTTTGTAAGATTTCTGGAGCTTTATGTGGTGCTGGAGGGGAAAGCGACTCTTTGGCGGGTGGGTTTGGTTCGATGGCGGGGTGTGGGAGGGGAGCTGCGCTCGCTCTCCGACTCGGATGGTTCAGTCTCGGCCTGCGGCGAGCCCGTGTCCCCAACCAGCTCTCTCAAGAACTTGAACTTGGACAAGAAAAGCTGCCACACCACGTACCAACCTGAAAACCAGTAGACATGTTAGTCCCATATTGACTGTGTGTACCATCAATAATATTGTATTATTATACCAGGTCTACCAATAACAATATAATATACAACAAGATTTGCAAATCAGAACAAGATATGTTTTTATTAATTCATCTTCATTCAACTGCTCTACTCTGAGCAGGGTTTTGGAAACACATCATAAGTGGGAACCCTGGGATCAAGGCAAAAATAAAACATGCAAATGGGTGCTCATTTGGCACAGCGGTTGCTATTGGCTGGTTGGAGGACTACACAAACATTATGGGCTCTGTGTCAGGAAGAACATCCGGCAAAAAAACTGTGCCAAAGCAGGTATGTGAATCAGAATGATCTGGGGTTGCGATCCCCACATACAGGAGTTGCAATGCATGGAATCATACGTTCAAGACAAAGTTCAAATGCTTTAGTTACCGTCCACACCAAACCTCCTGAGTGACTTTTTAGGTAGATGGGCTACAACAACAGCAGATTACATCGAGTTCCCCTTCTGTCGGCCCAAAAAAAGGAATCTGAGGCTACACCAGGCACAGGCTTTGTATGCCCTCATAGGACTCTCACTGACCGATGTTATTTGGGTAGTGGATCATTCCCAGTACTGCAGCGAGACTAACATAGTGATGACGAAAATCTGTCCACCACCAAATTTAGGTAGGGTTGCCTTAATTTTTTGTTACCTACAAGCTAGCAAACATTATATTATATTATTACATTAATTGGATGTAAACTTACCAAAGAGCATGAAGAGCAGGACACAGATGAGCGTGGCCACAAGGACCAGTATGGTCAGTCCCAAACTCTGCCACATTCTCTCTCTATGTCTCTCACTCACGCTCTCTCTCTCTCTCTCTCTCTCTCCTAATGAAAAATCAAAACATATTCAGTTTGTCAGTACAGTTTAGTGTCCAGATATTAAACATTAATGTACAAATAATACATACGACAAATTTATAAATAATGTAAACTTTGTGGTCAAGCGGAGTCTGCGTGTGTGCAGGTGTAGCCTAGTGGATATAGGGCAGTTGTAGTTTTTAGGTTCAAGCCACACTACTGCCAGGTTGCCACTGTTGGGCCCTTGAGCAAGGCCCTTAACCCTTAATTAGAGGGTTAGACAGTATACTGTCACAGTACTGTAATTGCTTTGGATAAAAGCGTCTGCTAAATGCTGAAAATGGAAATGTGGATAAGGTACTGGACTAGTAATGAAAAGGTCGCTGGTTCAAGCCCCACCACTGCCTGGTTGCCACTGTTGGGCCCTTGAGCAAGGCCCTTAACCCTCAATTGTATAGACAGTATACTGTCACAGTACTGTAAATTGCTTTGGATGAAAGCGTCAGTTTTCTGGTACTGTGGGTGGCACATAGCAACATGGGTCCTGAGGATCTGGGTTCAGTCCTCGCCTCTGAGCACTGTCTGAGTGGAGTTTGGCATGTTTTCCCGGTGTCTGAGTGAGTTTCCTTTTACCTCCCAAAAGCATGCAAAGGTATAAGTGAATGTGAGAGTGTTTGTTGCCCCTTTATGGACTGAAATCCTGCCTACGTTGAACCAACCGCCTCCGCGACCCCGATCATACTAGAACGGTTTGCAAAAATAAATAAAGACGAATAAATAAATGAACTAAAGGAAATGACTGGGTGGTTTTAGGATATGTAGTGTAAGTAACAGGAACAGCACTGACACTATAAATAAATCGGTTCTGAATAACAGGAGCACTGATGAGAACACTGGATCATGTTTACTATAGATATTTTATATAAACAAATGGAACTTACAGTGCAGACGGGAGCACGCAGGGCTCATGGAGGGCCTGTAGACTTATTAAAAGTGTTTCTACATCACTGCCACACGGTTTAACTCATAAAACCAACTAAAATGTGCGACTTTCAGGCAACAAGAAAAGCAACCCGGCAGTAGAACAGCCGGCAGCAAACAGTCATCATACGCACTGCATCATGGGTAATGTAGTTGTAGCACATTGGCGTTTAAATAAAGTCCTTTAAATACCATGGTGTAGATTGTATTGTATTTATATGTGTTTATGTAATATATACTCTTCACCTGTGTAACTTTATGATAAGCTAAGTTTAATAAATATGTCATGGATATTTTAAAAGCTATTGAAGTTATGAATAAAAATGTTTTTTATTATGTAATAAAGGATAAAAGTGTCAGTATAAGAGTTGTAGTATGTAATGTGAGTTACACTTGATAAAATACAATTCGTGTTGGAGCAATTTGATGAATATTTTAAAAGACATTGAAGTCATTAATATGATAAATACTTTAAATGCTATTGAAGTTATGAATAAAAATGTTTTTTTATTATGTAATAAAGGGTAAAAGTGTCAGTATAAGAGTTGTAGTATGTAATGTGAGTTACACTTGATGAAAGACAACTTGTTTTGGAGCAATTTTATGCATATTTTTATTTTTTTAAATATCTGATCAACAACAAATGAAGAAGTTAAAATCGGAGAATTGGATATGACTAGATTGGGAGGGAAATGGGAAAAATGCAAATAATAATAATAATAATAATAAACATATTGAATGACTTTAAAGTGTGTGTTTATTTGTTTTTTGGAATGGGGTGTCAGAGGGGGTTTAATGTGTCATAAGAGGCATGGTGCTAAAATATCCAACAGTTTCCTGGGTTCAGTTTGATGTGATTATGTCTAAAATAATGATGAAAATTTCCTCAATTGTATTATGAATTGTAGCAGAGCAATATTTATTCAAACAACACACCAATTACACATCAGTTGTACTAACAAAATCCTGTCTATAACTTTATTGCTTACAATGTTCACTTTTAATGTTAAATATTATTCTGAGCTAATATTTGTGAAAGAAACAAAACACTTTTTATTTGAGCTGGAATTGTACAATAATTACAAAACAAACATATAAACCCACAGCAGCTGCGCCAAACTAGCAAATGAATATATATATAAATATATATATATATATATATATAGTGTTATTTTCTTGTGATAGATAAAACAGCTGTAATTGTTCTAGGAAAAAGTCCTGGTTTTACATCTGGTGCAGGTCAGTTGAGTCTGTTTCTGTTTCTAGTCATCTCAGAGTAAAGGTCAGAGCCAACTGATGGCACGTCACAGGTCTGTTGTGTCTGCAGACGGGTTGGTGAAAGTGAGACTTGGACTGTCTATGATGACCTTCTTTCCTCTCTGAGCTAGTGCAGCACCCAGCGGCTCAATGGATGAAGAATCATCATCTTCTCCCTCCTCCATGGTCTAGCAAAGCATGAACACACACACACACACACACACACACAGTCAGTTCTATGTACTGAAAGAAGTAAATGGGTCTTTGGTGTAGCTATGCATTTTACACCTTTAAAGCACACTTTTACCTTCATTGGCATCATGTCGTTCTCTGTTGTTCTCATGTCAATATTGAAGTCCAGGGAACTGATACTGAAAATAGCACAGATATCAAATCAAAAACGTACAAAGCTGCATGTCAACACCAGTTGGAGAAAGCTGGAGCAGCCAGTGACATTTCTAAAATACTTTGTAAACAATGTAAAATGATGTATATAATAGATTTTATTAATCCTGGAATGCTGAAGGAGCATAATGTGTTGTATATATTTACCTTTCTCTTTCTGCATTAGATCCCTCTTCATCAAAACCCAGGTCAGTTGTACTGTCAATGTTCAGGTTCAGCACTGGGTTTGCTCTGCCAAAAATAAAAAATAAACATCACAAATTCATTGTAAGGAATGAAAGAGTATGAAGCAAAGCCAAGTGGTGGCTGTTAAGCTTTGATTCATTAAGGCTGGCTTGATTTTTATGAGATGTTTCCGAAATGCATATTCATCAATGAATATACAGCATATATTTGAATAAGGGTAAGGATTTTGTAGGTATTACACAAAGGTTCTTTTAGTCTTTTTTTGGCCCTGGTCTCTTACCCGTCTCTGGTGTACTTGTTCGTACCCGGAACAACAGGCCCATCTTTCTGTTTCTCGGTGGCTTCCAAAGCTGCTGTGTTCATGGCCTTGGCTGCCTTCAGCTTCGTCTTGTACCTTGAAACCCGAAAGGTCCGCACGTCAAAAACAAGTTGCTAAGCGGCATGACACTTTATTATGTTTATTTACATGTTTACAACGATCTTGTGGTATCTTACTTCTTCCTGATGCACACAAGTGACGTTGTTGTGACAGCGAGCACAATCACGAGCCCCGCCACAAGTCCGATCATCACGAACAGCAGCACATTGTTCTCTCTCTGAGGATTTGTGGTTCCCAGCTGTAAAACATTCATACACACATTCAATTACAACCAAACACAACAAGAACATGTCATTATGGGAGCCGTTGTGCTTTATGTGTTCCTGTTTTTTTCCCCTTACAATGCCGGTGAGACCGTACTGCTGTAGGATGATTCCATACTCCTGGTAAACTTCCTCCGAGTTCAAGATCCTCCCCACAGAATCCGAGTCTAGGGCCGTCCCATTCGGAAACACAAAGTAGACCTCCAGAAGGGTCAACACTTTCCTGGAAGACAAACAAGCCAACAAATGAGATTATAAGTGATTAGCATTTCACTATGGCATTATGTGGTGTGCCATCATCATGCATACCAGTGGGAAATACTGCAGTTTTGTGGGGCAGGAAAAACATTTAAGCTACGTGGTTATTTATGATGAGATTAACAACAGCACATAGAACATAAACACACAAATATAAATGGTGTTTACTTTTCAGCTTTGTCGTTTCTCTGTGTGTTGTCAGTGGACTCGGGTGCTACTTTGACCACGTGCACCGTCGCCTTTGTCGCTCCCATCAGCGCTCTGCAAAACATTTACAAGTTTCAAAATACTCCAATAAATATCTCCAGAGCATTAAATACACAGCACTCACTCTCTGACACTTACAGTTTGATGTTTGGCAGATTATTATTGACTTCATCTGCTGGTGATTCAAATCTGAGACCGACCTTGTAGGACTTGTCAACGGTGATGAGCTAGAAAAATCAGAACAGGAACACAGTCAGTTCTGTTTCATTCTACAGGATCTGATTCTGACTGTGTGGTGCCACGTTGCTTACCTCCAAAATCTCATTTTTACTGCGCTCACCATTCTTAGCCATTACTGTTACCAGGTATTTGCCCTTTTCGTCAATCTCCAGGGTCCTTTTGGCCCTGAGAATGGAATAACAAGGACTGAATAACTTATGAGGGTCAGTTTATTTATTTCAAAAGCTATACGCAGCATTTTACAGATATGCAGCCTTTTGTACAGCAGTTTATTAGAAAACGTACTTGATAACTCCCTTGTAGTTGCCCCACTCGTCCTCCGGTTCAGTCTCTGCTTTAAAAATGTCGGACACGATCTCTCCTGGCTTGTTCTCCGAGCTGGCGCTGACGAATTCTACTAACTCGACTGAAAATATGATCTTCTTATTCTCCCCTGTGTCTATATCCTTGGCCTTTAAACAGGAAAAGAAATGAAATAGTAAATTACAAAAAAATATACTATTTAACATATAGAAAAAACCCGGACAATTCATGAAGAGCTGATCTGTCTGTCCTGACCACTACCTAATCACTAGGTGTGTCCCAAACACATAAATAGCATTTAATTTCCCACAGTTTCAGCTGGCCGGGCGTCTGCACAGACAGGATTGGCTGTGTCTGAAATGGGGAGGCTGTATGATGAAGCCCTGTTATAGATTGGCGCAATGTCCAGGCCTATTCCTACCTTATTGTTTCCCAGTGAAACCAGACCTGGAGCAACCCTGACTACTATAAATGTGACGTTTTTTATAGCAATAAAATATTTAATTATTTCATTTTAAAGTACTCACATAAACTCTGGCAACGATCTTGTCCTCATCGACAGTCTCGGCTATAAGGACTGCAAAAATGATTAATGCGATTAAATTACTGTGTAAAAGGTCAAAATAGAAATGCTATTTTAGTGCAGAAAATAAATAAATGCATCTTAGTATAAAAATAAATTAAATCATTGTGTAAAGCATGATGCAGCTCTAAGTGCATCAACAAAAAACCCTTCAAAAGGATAAAATCTAAGTTTTGGAAAAAAATAAGGCAAAAATAGGTCAATATAATAAAAAATTCTGGCCGCAAGGATTCCTCATAACTGCTGCAATTATGACCTCTGCTGGCTGATGGTACTGCACAGAAACAGTGGATAATGGAGATCAGTGCATGACTCTCCGTGCGTGATACGGATCCCCATATGAACCCGCCTCATTCAGGTGAAAAGAAGCGGTCGGCTACTGTACGATTGTCATGGGGGTGTGTGTTAGTTACTGCCCTCCTCTCTCAATATTGGAGGTCTGCAGCAGTATAAGAAGCAAAACAGGATCGGGTAATTTCACACGACCAGACTGAAAAATGGTAGTAAATATTATTGTCATTACAGAGTCACACAGCCGACTCACTACACAGCTTAAACCATCTACAGTTAGAAAGATTTGTTTAAATCTATTACTGAAAGTCTAAAATGTTTTGGGAATTTACCAAAAAAGTCCTGAAGAGGGATGAACTCGGGGTCGTTGTCGTTCATGTCCAAGATACGAATCGTGACAACACCTGAAAAAACAAGGTGATCTTTAACACCAAGCAAACACCCATCTGCAGTTACATCATTGAAACCCGAGACACATTCCTCTAAAACACATTCACTGTCATGCCACTGAGTAGAGCAACACACTTACACACTTACCGTCAGTACTGTTCCTTCCCTTCTCTGTATATATATCCACCACTCGAGCGTTCATTTTCACCACATCACACTTCTCGTAATCGATGGTCACGCCCTCTTCGGTCATGATCATGCCTGTAGGCGTCAGGAAAAACCAATTCTCCTGACAGGTGCCCCACGTGTTATTACAGTGGCAGTCCAGTGACACCAGCTCGTAGACCAGCGAGTGATTCGAGTCCACGTCGCTTCCATGGATCTGTCCCACCTCCATCAACGGGGGCGAGTTCTCCTCCACGCTCTCCACCGCATCGGCCGGGAAAACGGGAGGTGTGTCGTTGACATCCACCACCACCACGAGAACTTTGCACTCTGCCTTGTTGTTGCCCAGGTCAGTGGCCTCCACCACCAGGTTGTAGCTCCTCACATTGCTCTCATAGTCCAGCTCGACGTCCGGATCTACCGTGATCTTTCCTTGATAGCCGTCGCCTTCGCTGTTGGGCTCAGACATGCACAGGAAGCTGCCGGCGCTGCCGCTGGTGATACGGAAGGATATGCGGTTGTTGTACTCAGTTTGATCAGCGTCGTGGGCATGCACAAAACCCACCGTGATACCTGGAGTTAAATGTAACACGTCAGGTCCTTGTTTAGTAACTCGTCATCCATATACACGTTTATGTTCCAGTCTAATTACGTTTTTAAATTCTTTCAAAAGACAGAGCGTGTCTCACCTCTTTCGCTCTCTTTCACGTGAAAGGTGTATTCTGTTTTCAGGTACACAGGTTTGTTGTCATTTTCATCCTGAGTTGAAATATAAGATTTATATGAACAGAATAAATAAGTTATAGGTAAAATTTGGTAATGCATATTAATTTTTGTCCAGCACTGAGAGTTCAGGGATTTATACTCACATCGACGTTGATGGTGACCTTGACCGAGGAGGACAGAGACGGTACGCCCATGTCGGAGGCGGTCACGTTAAACACAATCACCCCATTCAGACTGAGATCGATAGCCTCGCGGTCCAGAATGCCGTTGTTCTTGATCAAACCGGTGTCTTTATCGATCGTGAAGTTGGCGCTGTACTCACTGGGCATGATGGTGTACTGGATTTTGCTGTTGAGAGTATTTGGCTCATCATCATCTCGGGCCTGAATAGAGATCAAAATAGCAAGATTTTGCAAGAATAAGTGCACATTGAATTCTATATCTCAGCAAAAATAAATAAATAACTAGTGTAGCCGCTGCCTGGCTAGTAGCCACATATGGATGTGAAGTTTTGGGCGATCTGGTTTCCTCTCACCTCCACTAAACAAGCAGGATGTAGACTGATGACTCTTAATTACCCGAATGTGTTAAATACTGTCATGAATGGGTGTTTTGTGTGTATTTCTGCCATGCACCCATTGTTTTTGGAGGAATATGAATCCCCTGTGACCCTGACTAGAAGAAGTGGTTGAATGTGAACAGCGGTGACTTTCAGTTCAGTTTTCAGTTGTTCAGAAGTTTGCACATTTGATTCATCATCATCATCATCATCATCTCTTACCTCGACTTGAAGCTCCAGTTGGTTGTTCTCACGAATGAAGATCTCGTAGTCTCTGAAAAATTGTGGTGTTTGGTCATTAATGTCCAGGATGGTGATCTCCAGCACGGTGGAGCCCGGGTTTCCTCCTGAGTCTGTAGCCTGCAGTGTGGGAGAGTACAAGTTCCTGCGCTCCCTGTCCAGCAAATCTCCATTTTTCACATAAATGGTCCCGTTGTCAGTATAGACATCAAAGAAAGGTAACCTGTAAGAGGAACATCCTGAAATTATTGTGTGTCTCATAATCTGCACAAAGGTCCATGCTATGAATTCTGAGAACGCCCCACTACTAGTGCAGGCACCTAGACCAGAGGTTGCAGTTGTATAAGGCCAATCAGGTACAGCCAGTTGTGCCAGTTTGGGCACCTGACCAGTTTGATAACACCACCTGGGACTCAAACTCAAAAGCTCAGGATCTCAGTGGTGGCGGGATATTACGCTAGAATTCTGAAATCTCAGCTCCGCTACCGGTCGGCTGGGTGCCCCCTAGCAGGCTAAACCGGCCACTAGTCTGCTGTGTGGGAAAAGACCGGACTAAAAAAGATTACATGCAAAACAACCGGTCACATCTTTACACCAGCCAGCAGGAGATTCTTACAGTAAACCGAAGCACGTACAGATCTGATTCATTGCAAACCTGTGTTTGATGTTTTTTTTGTCCTGACCTAGGCAGGATGCCACCGC
This sequence comes from Trichomycterus rosablanca, assembly GCF_030014385.1. Classification (NCBI taxonomy): domain Eukaryota; kingdom Metazoa; phylum Chordata; class Actinopteri; order Siluriformes; family Trichomycteridae; genus Trichomycterus; species Trichomycterus rosablanca. The sequence continues at coordinate 20,437,398 of NC_086009.1, forward strand.
TTCACATGCACATATAAAGTAAAGACGTTTCGTGTCGTGGTACGTACATGCTCACTGGAAGCAGTCTGTAGGTGAGGAGGCCGTCATCCAACTCATCTTCATCTGTTGCCTGGATGACCCAAAAATAATAAGTAACAAGTGAGTAGCAATTCACAGTCAATTGTCAATCGTCCCAAGATTATTAAAACGTGGACAAAATAAGAGAAACTGCAGATGAGAATTGATCTTGTCAATCACAAAACAGCTAAGTCTATTAGATTCATTGCGGTTAACTGCATGTAGGGCTATAAAGGTGAAGCCAATAGATATTATTTTGATGTGAGATATTTTAAAGCAGTTTAAAAGATGTAAAAGTGAAATAAGGGGTGTTTTAAGAAGACAAGTCTCAAAAGTCTCGAGTCAAAGAGCATCAGCAAGAAGCAACACCGATCACGGTGGAAGCTCAATGACACTGGTGCAGCTTTACAAGATCAGAACCAAATACCCAAAAAGTACCACAGCCTTAAAAAATATCCAGAATACTGACTAAGTGCCTCAATGATCCAACAAAATTTGCACACTGGAAGCTTCATAGTGGAGGAGTGCAGGATTCTCATTTAGAAGCTTTTGTATCAAAGCATAAAGTGCATAAAGATGCAAAACTTCGTTCAAGAAGCAGAAAATGTAGACCAATGTGGTGTGATATTAAACATCTTTTCCTGCATCGGAAGCCAAAATCGAATAAAGATTCCAGCCCACATTGTTCTGCTGCCAGTTGTTCCAAATGGTGAAGGATCCTTAATGGTACAAGCAGCATCTGGTGGAAATCACTGGGTCCAGTGATTTATTTGCATAATTATACAAATAATAGCTAAAAAGCAATTTGGATCATGTTAGTCCACTTTTTCTAACAATGTTTCCGTATTCAAGAATGGAAACAACCACACACACGGTTAAACTATTCAAGAGTGGACTTCTAAACACCAGAAGAAAGTCAAGTGTCCTTCATGGGTCTTCCTTCACCAGATTTACACATCAATTAACCTCCTTTAGCCCTTCCACATCTCACCACAAACCATGCACGAGCTCCATGGCTCTTCCATAATAATAAATGGTCACAGTTTCTGTTATTTTGTCCATCACGTGGGCATTATTACGTCCTGTACGTACCGTGACGGTGCCGACGATGGTGCCATTGTCGCAATGCTCAAACACGCTTAACTCATACATTCCTTCATTGAACTGCGGGATGTTATCGTTGATGTCGTTGACTGTAATGGTGACCGTAGCTGTGGACACAAATTCGGCCACGCCGGCGTCTTGAGCCACTACCTGCAAAAAAAAAGCAAAGAACTGTCTAAGAAAGGGTCGATGGTTTCAGTGAATGATGTTCTGACTCAAACCAGTCGGCAGTTCTACTAAATAACAGTCAGTGTTTGACCATTAGTGATGCTGCACAAAATGAACACAGCAGAATTACACTGGCCCACCACTGCAGAGACCTGGGTTTGAGTCTCTGGAATGCCACCACACCCACAACTGGCCTTGTTTGAGAAGGGAAGCCTGGATCACTTCAGTACCGCTGCAACAATGACCCCTAATGTCTGGTTCAGGTACCAGCATGAGCGGCGGAGAAATACTTGGAGTACTGCGTGCTCTCCAGTGCATGTTACGACTTTCTGTAGAATGACTTTTCACATGTGACCATGACCAGGATAAAGCAGCAGTAAAATTGACAATAAATGAATGAATTAATGATTAAATTCTTTTAAACCCTGGGGTGGGACACGAGCCAAAGAAATCAAGTCTCAACGAAAAATAATAATAATTAAATAAACATGAAATTGACTTGTACACGAACGTCCCTCGTGGAGGTATTACGTCACATATTGTAAACCATAGTGGGACCAGATTGCCACCATTTTCATTAATTATGTTTCGTTTTGATGCATCGTTTGTGTTGCCTGAGTCGCGGTAAAAATCATGGACAACATGTGGGTTGCTTGAAAACCTATATTATTAAAACTAATACTGTACATGCACTTCCGGGTTGATCCAGGTTGCTGGAACTGTGCAGCACCAACTCCAGCTACCTATTGTGCCACCTAATAACACCAAAGACAGGCTGGTTAACTCTGAAAAGCTCTTGACTGTGTTCCCACCTGCACATGCATGATCTTTTTCGTCTCGTAGTCCACTGCCAAAGGGTGTTTGACCAGGATCAGCACGGCCCGGTCAGACTGGTCGTCTACGGGGGAGACGGAGAACGCGTCCTTGTCCGGTCCCTCCAGGCGCAGCTGAAAACGGCTGTTCTCTCCCTGAAATAAAAACAGAAGCACATTTTGATGATTCTGTTCGAGTCTGTGGTGAATCTGAATGTGTGTGTATTAAATATTATGTTTGCAGAGGTACAAATCAAAACCAGAAACATGATGGCGGTTCTAATTCCTGTTCCATGACCATGCACTTGCCCATAGGAGCATCTCTGAGTTTGGGAAGAAGTTTTAGAGCTATTAGTGATCATCATATAGATAAAGATTTAGGGAGATGGGGTGTAGATGGTGAGCTAAGAAATAAAATACTGTCCAAAACACTGTTTCTGCGTCAACAGTATTATAATTATG